>NC_134883.1:28680161-28715161 GCF_041734735.1 Babylonia areolata | reverse complement strand
ATTTTGAAAATCGCGTATCATGGCAATTTGGGCCTACAAGGCAAGATGCCATTTATATTCATGGAGTCTTTCTGGGCTGATCCCTGATAACTCCCAAACCATATCCCTTTTCATACAATGACTAAGCAACAACACGCATTTTGGGGGGTAAAGAAAGAAAAAGCCTTTTGCAAAGGGGGGGGGGGGGGGGTCAATCTGAGATAGAACCTGAATGATCCATCACATGTCCCTAAAAGACTTCACGGGAGTTATTTCATGGCCAGCGTTAATGCCCCCAAATGACCCCCCACACCCACCCCTGGAGTTTTTTGTTTTGTTTTTGTTTTTGTTTTTTGTTGTTTTTTTGGGGGGTGTTCGGGGGTGGGGGGAGAGGCTTGTCCTGAATCCACTCCACTTGCGTTTATGTGGAGTTAGCCTTGAGAATGACTGTTGCGGTCTAAAGGATACCAACCCAGACTATAGAGTGCTATCGGGACAAAGACTGGAGTGTGTTTGGAGCTGCCCAAAATTAACTCCACCCTGTTTTTTTTCCCCAGCGCTACATTAAATTAAGTTATGCTTTTTGATTGATTTTACTTCTTTATATATATATATATATATATATATATATATAAATCTTATAGGAAGGGCAGTCTTATCACAAGGGCTGGAGTCGTCCCAGGCTGACTGTGCTGGAAACATTTCAAGCCTATTCCAGAAAAAAACTCAATTAATTTCAATGTGGAGTCGTTTTGGAGCGTCACACCGGGCATAATCATATTGACAATAATTATGTGCCGACCCCCCCAGGAGGAAGAAAAACTCACACAGTCTGGCTCCACAACTAAACGATTGTTGTCATCAATATGGGGGTGTGCTTAGTAGGTTGTGTCCAACGAATGCTGTATTTATCAGAACAGGCACCACTGCTGACCACCACCGATCAAGCGACTCAACACTGAGCGGTGCCGGGACTTCTCTGGTGTGTAGCCTTGCGTACGGCGACGTAACGTTGCTCGTTCCTTGTCGCGGATTGCCGGCACTGGGTCTGTATGGCAAGATGAGCCTGTGTATGGATGTGTAAAGGGAGAGAGGGGGGATTCGAGACCAGTGATGCGGGAGTGATGCCAAGGAAACAGTGCAGAAATTCACACACACACACACACACACACACACACACACACAAACAAAAAAAAAACCCCACACCATCATCATGATGTATTTACTTTTCATACGGAACTGCGGTAATGCTACTTGCTTTATGTCACTATATTGTATGTGACAGAGGTCGAGTGGTTCTGGCAGCAGAAACGGAATCAGACCTGAAGCAATGAACCAACTGCAGTGGCAGCAGCCAGAGTGGAAGCAGCAGCTGCAGGAGACCCAGCGAATGCACAAAAATAGAAGCTGAAGTAGCACCGATAACAGCAGCGGTAGATGTAGCAGCAACAATAGAAGTAGCAGCAACGGGGAAAACGAAGGAGTTGCAGAAACAGTAGAAGCAGCAGCAGCAGCAACAACAAGGGCTTGTACAGGGATGCACTGTATAAAGTGGCGGTTTCGCGAGTTTGTGTGTGTGTGTGTGTGTGTGTGTGTGTGTGTGTGTGTGTGCTTCAGCACTGAGAATAGGAGTGAGAGACTGTGCGTGCGATGCATATATTCATGGAGATTGTGTGCACATGTGTGTTTGTGTGGGGGGGCTGCGCGCGCATATGCGGGTGCTTGATGACAGGTTGTGCATGCGTGCGTGTGCACATGCACGCATTGATAGAGAGTGTGTGTATGCGCACGCACGTGTGTGTATGTGTGTTTACGCGCGCGCGCGCGTGTGTGTGTATCTGATTCTCCAACACGCTGAACAAAGATCGGGTGATTTATAAAACATGAAAGCAAGCCTTTATTCCAATCAGTCTCCAAATAAAACTGATCACTTGCATCACTTGTGTCGAGTCTTTTTTTTTCTTCTTTCTTTCTTAGCCTACCCCTGCAATGTACTCAGTAGACCAGAGCTTAAGCATCACATTCAACTGATCACAATATCTCATGAGACCGAGTCAAAATTTCATCGCTAAAGACATGAAGACTGGGGAAAAATTATACTGTCTATTATATACGCTCTTTTAAACACTTTGTTGTTGTTGTCTTCTCTTCTTCTTTTTTTCTATTTTCTTTCTTTGTTTTCTTAATGTTCCTTCATAACAAGATCAACAAATACGACGGTGTATATCTACATGTCAAGAAATATATGAATAAATAAGCAACAAAAACAGTTAAACAAAAAGATGTAGGATAAGGACAAACTGTACAAAGAATATTTCCACGTCTTTCTCGAAAATAAGTCAATACACACAAAACACAAATAACGAGAAAAAACATCAATTTATTAAATGACCATGCTCATTAAAACCTCACGTTTGTGGGTAATAATTACATTTGTGTATCAATAAAAACTATAATTATATCCTCCAAAGGTGACAATGATCACCCTTTTGTGGTTGTTGTCGTTGTTCACTTGTAATCCGCACAAACCTGACCCTGATGGTAGACATGCAGTGTCGTTAAAAAAAACTGCGACGTTATACTTCCGATGAACTCAAGAGAATCCTCTTATTATTGTTACTGTTGTTGTTCTTTGCTGTTGTTTCTGTTTTCTGCCACACAAACAAAAAAACCCTGACGCAAACAGTGGCGCAAACTGACAAAAACAAACAAACCAAAACTGTGCCGTAATACTTTCGATTTAAGCTCTATTGCACATGGTGCTCCGACAGGCTACACCTTGCTCTTGTCCATCTCCGTGTTGAGAGAGTAGTTCCGGTACATTCCGCAAGATCCCAGATGCTGAAAATAAAATATAAAAATTAATAAATAAATAGATAAATAAATAAATGAATATGAACATGTGTGTGTGTGTGTGTGTGTGTGTGTGTGTGTGTGTGTGTGTGTGTGTGCTGCAGGACTATACCCCGCAAGTGCCCACCCCCTTCTTTGCATAAAATCTAATTTCACCTTAAAGGTGGGCCGATGGGGCGTATAATAGGTATATCATCTATTTTACCCTTCGCGGCAGCGTATTCCCTCTTCCTTAGTTTCACCAAACAGTGCCGGCTGGGCGTTTGTTTGCTATATCATATGCAATAATTGAAAAAAAAACCTCTCCTCTCGGTAATATGGTGATATCAATATGAAATTGCTCAAATGTGAAATGGATGTGTTTCCGAACAAATCTCCCCTTTCGTTCCTCCGTGTGACTGTCTCCTTCAAGCATTCATCGTTATTTATTTCTTTTAGTTCTGTTATCGCTCTCTCTCTCTCTCTCTCTCTCTCTCTCTCTCTCTCTCTCTCTCACACACACACACACACACACACACACACACACAGAGTGTGCTCATTAATTTTTTTGTGTGTGTTGGAGATAGAGCTAAACGTTTGCTTCTGATTTGAAACAAGACAGGAGTGACATCTTGATTACACTTGACTTAGGATTTGTTTTTTGTGTGTTTGTATTCTTTTCTTTATCTCTAGAACTAAAGCTGCATTGCTTTGTAAAGCACCATGATCACAAGGAGCAAAAAGAATTATCACTGATTCATAATAACCCTTTGTTTCTAAAGAGGGGGTGGGAGTTTACAAGGTATTTTACACGAGGCACAGTTCTTAACCCAAAGTGGGAGTGGGCATTCACTATATAATACTGGGCGTTTGCACAAGGAAAACCCTTTCAGGACCTAAATGTGTCAATAACACACACACACACACACACACACACACACACACACACACACACAAACACACACACGCGGCTGTATACTACCTACCCCACTGAATTTCTGCGACCTGGCATAGAACTGTGTGGGCATGGTATGAACCGAAGGAGACTTGCCCCCGTACGTCGAGGACGACGTCCTGTACATGGGGTGCTGCTTCTTTCCTCCGTAACCCTGAAACCACTCTGGAACACAAATGTGTGCTGATGCTCATGCTGATCCTGAAACTGGTACTTCTTCTTCTTCTTCTTCTTCTTCGTTCGCGGGCTGCAACTCCCACGTTCACTCGTTTTTAAACGGGTGGGCTTTTACGTGTATGACCGTTGTTACCCCGCCATACCCCGTTTTCCGGGGTGTGCATGCTGGGTATGTTCTTGTTTCCATAATCCACGGAACGCTGACATGGATTAAAGGATCTTTAACGTGCGTATTGGATCTTCTGCTTGTGTATACATACGAAAGGGGTTCAGGCACAAGCAGGTCTGCACATGTGTTGTACTGGGAGATCGGAAAAATCTCCATCCTTTACCCACCAGGCGCCATTACCGTGATTCGAACCCGGGACCCTCAGATTGAAAGTCCAACGCTTTAACCACTCGGCTATTGCGCCCGTCGAAACTGACCAGTACAAAAGCTTGTCCTGTTATGTCCCATACACACTGTATCCATCAAAAGGATAATGCTCACACTGAATGACTATATATGCCAGTTATAATGATTTTTGTTCCATATAAACCTTGACAAGACCACGGCAGAAGCATTATTAAACTTTCTTTCTTTCCTTTTTTTTTTTTTTTTTTTTTTTTTGTTGTTGTTGTTGTTGTTGTAAGAAATAAAAGATTAACATGTTAGCTGATGAAAAGGTTTTCCTTTTTTTCTTTTTCTGGGGGGTTAGGGGTTGGGGGGGTATTGTTGTACATGGCCCAAGAATCTTGAACATTTTGTTTTCTATATTTGATGATGATGAGTATTGATGAGAATAATGACAGAGTTGCTATGGAGATCCATTTAGGTTTTGGCACCATGTATTCTACTCTTTCTTTCATAATATATCCCATTTAAACCAGTGTCCTCCCAACAGAGAGTCCACAATGCAAATCACTTTGCCAAGGTAGCTTGCGCTAAACAAGATTCGTGGTTCAGACCATGCGTTTGTCCGAGTGCAAGCTAATAGGAAGCACAAAGCAGCATTGCCATAAAGTTTTGTAGCTTTCCTCCTTTTAAGGAGTAAAAGTATCTGCCTTTGTTTATTTGTTTATTTTTCACCACCTGACACTGCTGGCCTTGTTAAGACACCAGCTGTTGTTGTTGTTGTTGTTGTTGTTGTTGTGTATTTATTTATTTATATTGTTGTTGCTGTTTGTGTGTGTGTGAGCGTGTGTGTGTGTGTGTGTGTGTGTGTGTGTGTGTGTGTGTGTGTGTGTGTACGCGTGTGCACGTGTGACCAAGCTACATTTATATTTTCTCCTATGATTTTGTATATTGTCTGTTTGGTTGTTGAAATTTCTTTCTTCCGTTGTGTAAGGCCTGGCAGTTTTCTCTCTCAGCTGCTCTTCAAGGGTCTGGGAACACTTCTGAATGCATACTTAAATGGGGAGAGCTGAGGGACATGCAACCAGCTGATCAACGTGGAGTTAGTTAAGTGGGTTTGTGAGTGGTGGCTGGGTCATGGGATGGTGGGAATACATAGGTGAAGGACTGGTTGGTGGAGTGATGCTTGGATTGCTGGTTAGTGACTGAAAACCCACCCATCTACCTATCCAAATCAACAGACCAATTGACAATAAATAAATAAATAAATAGGAATTCAACTCAAATACATCTCATCAATGTGGAGTTTTGGCCAAGTGGTAACGTGTCTGCATAGGAAGCAAGAGTATCTGAGTGCACTGGTTCGAATCCCACACTCACCAGTATTTCCTTCCCATCCACTGGACTTTGAGCAGAAATCTCGATGCTAGTCATTTGGATGAGATGATAAACTGAGGTCCCATCTGCAGCAAGCACTTAATGCACTTAAAAGATCCAACAAAAGGGTTGTTCAATTCTGAAGACAAAAAATCCACTTTGATAGGACAAATGCACTTGCAGAAAAAGAAAGGGTGGAGCTCTCACTGTGGTGGAGAGCAGCCCAAATTTCACATAGAGAAATTTGTTGTAACAAAAGAGTAATATACTACAATGCAATACAATACAGTACAATACAATACAATACAATACAATACAAACTATACAGTACCTGGATTGTCAAAGCGAGCTGGTATGTCCTCTGTGCGGTAGTACTGGTGAGTCTGAGCCCCACGGGGCACTCCCCCAGGTCCCATCTCTTGCTCTGAAGCGTTCTGCAAAACCAAGTGCACATGCAGTTACTTGTCAGCTGTTTCGCCAATAATTCATGTGCTCAGCAGGCATTTTCATGGATCATGACAAAGATGAAACTGTTTTAGCGTGTTCCATCCGCAGTTTCCATAACCTTTCAATGGTTCTGGCAGTTATGGAAGTTGAAGAAACAATTACAGAAGTGGGGGTGTGAGTTGCACGCACATGCACATACACAGACACACACACACATGCCTGTGCACACACACACACACACAAAGACACACACACAGTGCACACACACACACACACACACACACACACACACACACAACGACACACACACACACACACACACACACACAGAGTTGCATACATGCATGTGCCTTTGTTTTGAAACTACTGATTGGAATAATTTTTGTTTGGGTAATATAATTCAACACTATCATCAAATTATAAACAAAAACTGAAATGTTAATTGACATCATTCTTTGAGATATAGAGTTGTCAACAAGATACCCTAAAATACAAGTCAGCAATTAATGTGACCCCAGTTCTTGCTGGGACATTTGTGACATACAGTCATATCTAGCTGATGACCCAGGCAATGATACAAAAAATACACACACACCCTCCCCACCCCCCAACACACACACACACATACACACCACAAATCATGAATCAGTTTTTAAGCAGTTTTCTTCAGAACTCATCAATGCTTTTGGTCTCCTGGTATTTTATAGTAGTAGTAGTAGTAGTGTAGGGACTGGCAATTTGACTGCCTAGGCCTCACGGCCTTTTTATGTCCTCTTCAATATCTGTCTCCTTTTATTTGTGGGATACACATACATTTCCATTTACTTTAATTCATTCATCAAAGTCAATAAATTTTTCTTTTAAATTGATGGTCATGTCAAGGAGATTCTTTAACACATTAGTATTTTGTGCAAGTTTAGTTTCAATAGGTACTGCATTCCATATCTGTTCAATTCTATTAGCTAAATGAATTTTTCCTTAGGTTAGTATTACAGTGCCCTTTACAAATTTTCATCTTTGAATGTCTTGTTATCTCATAATAATCTGACAGTCAAAAAATATTATTCACACTGACTTCATTATGCTGGTCTTCAACTTGTGATGAAGTCAGTATCAAAGCTAAGATCTCCTAATTTAAAAAGAAAATGTCAGGAAAACGTCACCTTCTCAAGGGAAATGGGGCCTTTTACGACAACCTTTAAGTTAGCATGGTAGATATCCACCGAACTTTAACTTTTGCCTAAAAACATTTCAAATAATTGTGAGGTGCCCTGAACACAACTTTCTGTTCTTTTCAGTGGGTCTTCTAAACACAGCATTTACTATTCCTTTCATCAACAATCAATAAAAGAACGCGTATTTTTGTATTACCTGTTCCATTGTGTGCTTCCAAAATACCAGCGGCCCTCTTGTGATTAACTTCCAAGCAGACAGCGGAAGTGTAAGGGTTGTTATGGAGACAAGGTCAGTCAATAATTTTAGTTTCGGATAAAGGCGTTTTGTCAAACAAATGTACAGACTCAAGCGAAATGCTTATTTTTTAACAAAATGATGAATGATAAAATCCAACAGTAATGAAAATGCTATTCAACCGTAGTTTGTTTGCTGTTACCATTAGTGCATGAGCAAAAACATGACAGGAGACGTAAACAACCGCAAATAGAAAAGCACGTGATTATCACCACTGCACACTGAATATATTAGCAGTACCTTCATCTTAAACGCAAATGCATGCGCGCGTAAAGGAGACCGAGAAAAATCAACAAACACGTACTTCAGGATATGAATAGAGCTCTCAAATGTGGCCCTTCATGCCAGCACATCCATTCCCGAACATTTGTTTACTTTGTATTTAATAGGGTTGATATTCCATTATTGTATTGCCAAAAAATACTGTAAGCGTAAACGTAGCAGTTAGCAATTGCAGAGTGCCAAGTTGTAATAAGTATTATTGTAGTCAATTGCATGCACGTATTTTCTTCAACAACCACACATACACACAACACAACTGTCTGTAATGAAGTAACTTTTCTCATAGTGTTATCGGCTTGTGCTAGTATATTATAAAACTTTCTGTCAGTACTTCTAACCATTTGTGATTTAAACTATCTTTGTGAAACATACATACCTCGTTCTCATGTTCACTTGGGCACTCTTTACTTGTCAATTCTGTGAAAATACGTGTGTGCATGCGTGCGTGTCAGCATAATATCATATGAATCCTGAACAATATATATATTTTTTAAATGTCTGCTGTGTGTATGTGCGCTAACTCTTCAATCACCTGAGAACTGACGACAGTCAACAACAGCTGTGATAAGCCCGTAGATTGAACCTGACAGGTGATAATCTTTTGCTTTTTTTTGTGTTGCATTCCTTGATAGTTTTGAAGTGTTATAACTGTGTTATGTTGATATGCACCGGTTTCACATGGTCGCAGACATTATGTTGAGAATAATGACAAATGCTTGGTTTTTGTGAGCTGAATGTTACAAGGGAGAGAAATATTCAATGAAAAAAACCCTGCGTCGCTGTGACTTCTGTCTCCCTTTAAATGAATAGTGCTCGTGGCACACACGCACACACACACACAGTATATCATGAACAACTTGTAATCCACAGTGTTATGATCTCAAGAAGAAAATCTTTTATCTCCTTCTCTCTTAATTTTTCTCATGATTTATTAGTTGGGTTTTGTTTTGTTTTGTTGTTGTTTTTTTGTTTTGTTTTTTTAAATAATAAAGATAAACCACATAATGGTGGTTGAGTCATGCTATCTCTTGGCAGAACCTGAAATGAAAGCTGACGTAATTTAAAGATTAAGATATGTTGTACTTCCCACTTTGATTTTATTTTGTTGTTCTTTCATCTCTCCTCATTACCTAATTTCTCACAAAAGGTATTTGCATTTCTAGGCTCTTGCAGGCAAAGGTTTCACTTAAAGACATCAGTACATGCCATCTTTATAAGGGAGAGAACATGTTTGACTTTGAGCTAGTCTGTTGGTATGCAATGTCTGTTTGATGTTGTGGACCATGATGCACAATTGCACTTCATAAGTTTATGTAATAATAAACTCGCCATTTCTTCCAAGCATGAATTGGCACAGTGACTGCTGTTGCTGTAGAGATCTATATTGTTGTTGTTTTATTTTCAAGGCATTTTTACTTTCATTTGCATTCAACTTCAGGCAGAAATAATGTTTTCTAAATGCTTTTAATTTTCTTTTAAGTGTGTGGTAGCCTGGCCACTAACTTGTCTTCAATCAGATCTCAGTGGCATTGTGTGCTGTTGAGACAGGCTTTCAGTGGTTTCAGCCGATCCTCAGTTTCCTTCTACATGTATGTTTTCCAGAGTTGTATCACTTCCTTTTTCCTTACCCCATAGTCAGTGGTGGTTTTTCTGTTGAGCACTTCTTTTTAGCTCTCAGATGAGAACCTTCTGTTTAAATTCCATGTCATGTGACCATGAATAAAAACTGCTTGGACTTCTATAGTCCAGCAACACCTTAGGAATGAGTATGTGAGTGGCAGTGATGGTATCACATTGCCTGTGTCTCTAATTCAGTTTTTTCCCATGTGTGTGTGTGTGTGTGTGTGTGTGTGTGCATGTGTGTGTGTGTGTGTGTGTGTGTGTGTGTGTGTGTGTGTGTGTGTGTGTGTGTGTGTGTGTGTGTGCTGAGAAAGTCTATAGCAACAGAGTGACAGCATCAGTGCTGAATTGTCTTTCAGAAAAAAAAAATAATAATTTCCATGTTTTTCTTCACACCCATTGATTTTCTGTTTGGAATAGATTCTTAAAGCAGAAGTCTCATGATTTCTTTTATCTTTCAATAACAGGCATCAAACTTGGTATCTTTTACTTTAATCTGTTATTTGCATAGTGTGGCATTTGATAGTCTTACAAAGTTGTAAATGAAAAGTTGTTTATGATTTCCATTTTTCTTTTCAGCAGTAACAGGACATACCAGAACACACATTTTCTCATTTGAGAAGAAAACGAAAACCTGTTGCCATGACTCAATCATCATTTTTGGAAGAATTCACAATGCCTCTTGAGGGTGATTTTGCTGGCAGCAACACATCACTCATCACTTACTCAGATGAGATGATTGAGGGTGTTGACGTAAAGCCTAACAGCACCAAACCCTTTGGAAAGATCACTCAGCCGCTGTGCCAGTTGATTCTGTATTGGGACATCAATGACTCCAGGTATTTATGCCATCATGACTGCTGGGATATTGGTATAAATCAGTCATATCTGTTGTGTTGTTTTCTTGTTATGATTAGTTTGTGTGTGTGTGTGTGCGTGTGCGTGTGTGTGTCATGACTGCTGGGGTATTGGTATAAATCAGTCATATCAGTTGTGTTGTTTTCTTGTTATGATTAGTTTGTGTGTGTGTGTGTGTGTGTGTGTGTGTGCGTGCGTGTGTGTGTCATGACTGCTGGGGTATTGGTATAAATCAGCCATATCTGTTGTGTTGTTTTCTCGTTATGATTAGTTTGTGTGTGTGTGTGTGTGTGCGCGCGCGCGCGCGTGCGTGCGTGCGTGTGTGTGTCATGACTGCTGGGGTATTGGTATAAATCAGCCATATCTGTTGTGTTGTTTTCTCATTATAGTTTGTTTTTGTGTGTGTATGCATGCGTGTGCTCACCTTTGCGTGTGTGTGGGTGTGTGTGTGGTGTAATTCAGCAAAAATTCTGTCCATTCACAGATTTTCTGTCTTTTGAAAAAAAAAAAGTTCTGCACCTTTTGTCACAGAATCTATACAGGAAGTGATTCGAAAAAAAAAAGTGATCAGTGTGTTTTGTCACAAAGAGCCTTCATTTGACCAAGGGTGAAGCCCTGTGAAAGCACCTTGACTTCAGATCTGTGCAACTTGTGACTGAGTTTTTATGTGATATGTAATCAGACATAAACTTTAGGGGCAATATTAACATTTTTACCTGTCCACTCTTCGATGTTGAAGTCAGAAATAAAATCTACCCAAATGGATATACCTGTTTGACAAACGTATCCACCATCTCTTTCAACATTCTTATATTCTAATTTAAAATTTTTACCCGTTGGCAGTACAAAACATGCGTGAAAAACTCCAAAATGGGTAAAAATGTTAATTACATATATATAAGTTTGTCAACCATAGTAGAGGATTTTCAAAAGAATTGGCTCGATTAGAAAGGTGTCTAAAAATGGATGCTTTTGGGGGTGCTGAGTTATGCACTTCGAAAATGTAAATGGAATGAAGTGTGGTGTCCTTCGCGCGAGGCTGAAAACGAAAGTGTACGACAACACAAGGGTTTGCGATTGTACGTACCAATTGTACACCGAAGAGTGAACAGGTAAAAATGTTAATATTGCCACTTTAGGCAGTGTCATGTATTGTAAGGTGCCTTTTCAGAACACGGTCAAACTTTTAAAAAATTAAGTGCAATGACATATGATAGAGTGTGTATGTGGTGTATGATCCAGTTCTGTCAAGGCAATGAGTGATGAAGTGACTGTGCAGACTGTGATATGACTTGAATTCTGTGCAGTGTGTGACAGAATGTGTGTGTGGTACACGTTCAGACTTGCATTCCATTAATGTCATGTGTGACTGAGAGTATGTTGTGTGGTATGTGATCTAATTTGATATGCATGTTATGTGATATAGTCTGAATTCTGTAAAGTTATGTGTGTCAGAGTGCATGTAGGAGATGTTGTCATGTTTGAGTTCTGTGCAGTGCAGTGTGTGTCAGAGTGTATGTAGGAGATGTAATCATGTTTGAGTTCTGTGCAATGCAGTGTGTGTCAGAGTGCATGTAGGAGATGTAATCATGTTTGAGTTCTGTGCAATGCAGTGTGTGTCAGAGTGCATGTAGGAGATGTAATCATGTTTGAGTTCTGTGCAATGCAGTGTGTGTCAGAGTGTGTGCAGGAGATGTCATGTTTGAGTTCTGTGCAATGCAGTGTGTGTCAGAGTGTGTGCAGGAGATGTCATGTTTGAGTTCTGTGCAATGCAGTGTGTGTCAGAGTGTGTGCAGGAGATGTCATGTTTGAGTTCTGTGCAATGCAGTGTGTGTCAGAGTGTGTGCAGGAGATATTGTCATGTATGAGTTCTGTGCAATGCAGTGTGTGTCAGAGTGTGTGCAGGAGATATTGTCATGTATGAGTTCTGTGCAATGCAGTGTGTGTCAGAGTGTGTGCAGGAGATATTGTCATGTATGAGTTCTGTGCGATGCAATGTGTCTCAGAATGCCTGTGAGAGATGTTATCATGCTTGAGTTCTGTGCAATGCGATGTGTGGCAGAGTGCGTGTGTGGGACATGCTGATCCTGGTGCCCAACACCCTGTTCATGGCCTTCCTGCTGGGGAGGTTGAGGCCCAACATTCGCAGACTGTGCACCAGCACCAGCCCCATGTTCTCAGCCATCTACGGACTGGTGAGGGATCGTGGCAGTCTGTGTTCTGGGGTCTAGATTCTGTGTTTTGGGGGTTTTATTCTGTGTTTGAGGTCTTTGTTCAGTCTCTGTTTTGGTGTTTTGGGTGTTGGGTCTGTGTTTTGGGTCTTTGTTCTCTGTTTTGGGTCTTGGTTATGTGCTTTGGGGTCTGGGTTCTGTGTTTTGGTCTTGGTTCTGTGTTTGGGGTCTGGGTTCTGTGTTTTGTTCTGGGTTCTGTGTTTTGTTCTGGGTTCTGTGTTTGGGGTCTGGGTTCTGTGTTTTGTTCTGGGTTCTGTGTTTTGTTCTGGGTTCAGTGTTTGGGGTCTGGGTTCTGGGTTTTGTTCTGGGTTCTGTGTTTGGGGTCTGGGTTCTGTGTTTTGTTCTGGGTTCTGTGTTTTGTTCTGGGTTTTGGGGTCTGGGTTCTGTGTTTGGGGTCTGGGTTCTGTGTTTTGGGGTCTGGGTTCTGTGTTTTGGGGTCTGGGTTCTGTGTTTTGTTCTGGGTTCTGTGTTTTGTTCTGGGTTCTGTGTTTGGGGTCAGGGTTCTGTGTTTTGGGGTCTGGGTTCTGTGTTTTGGGGTCTGGGTTCTGTGTTTTGGGGTCTGGGTTCTGTGTTTTGGTCATGGTTATGTGTTTGGGTTCTGGGTTCAGTGTTTGGGGTCTGGGTTCTGGGTTTTGTTCTGGGTTCTGTGTTTGGGGTCTGGGTTCTGTGTTTTGTTCTGGGTTCTGGGTTTTGTTCTGGGTTCTGGGTTTTGGGGTCTGGGTTCTGTGTTTGGGGTCTGGGTTCTGTGTTTTGGGGTCTGGGTTCTGTGTTTTGTTCTGGGTTCTGTGTTTTGGGCTCTGGGTTCTGTGTTTTGTTCTGGGTTCTGTGTTTGGGGTCAGGGTTCTGTGTTTTGGGGTCTGGGTTCTGTGTTTTGGGGTCTGGGTTCTTTGTTTTGTTATGGGTTCTATGTTTTGGGGTCTGGGTTCTGTGTTTTGGGGTCTGGGTTCTGTGTTTTGGGGTCTGGGTTCTTTGTTTTGTTCTGGGTTCTGTGTTTTGGGGTCTGGGTTCTGTGTTTTGTGGTCTGAGTCTGTGTTTTGGTCATGGTTATGTGTTTGGGTTCTGTGTTTTGGGGTCTGGGTTCTGTGTTTTGGGGTCTGGGTTCTGTGTTTTGTTCTGGGTTCTGTGTTTTGGGGTCTGGGTTCTGTGTTTCGGGGTCTGGGTTCTGTGTTTTGTTCTGGGTTCTGTGTTTTGGGCTCTGGGTTCTGTGTTTTGTTCTTGGTTATGTGTTTGGGTTCTGTGTTTTGGGGTCTGGGTTCTGTGTTTTGGTCTTGGTTATGTGTTTGGGTTCTGGGTTTTGGGGTCTGGGTTCTGTGTTTTGGGGTCTAAGTTCTGTGTTTTGGGTCTTGGTCCCGTGTAAAGCCTACTCATACATATGAGTGAATGTGGGAGTTGCAGCCCACGAACGCAGAAGTCATATGATTGAAGAAAGGGGTAAGTGTCTTCTAATTTAATCTCTTGATTTGAATAGGATGGGTATTACACACATGCACACACACAAATAAATATATATATATATATATATATATATATATATATATATATATATATATATATAATATGATATAATATGATATTATATAATATAGAGACATCATCATATCATTATTGTGTGTTCTGCTGTATATATATATATATATATATATATATATATATATATATATATATATTACACACACTGCAAAACACTTGATAAATTCATATATATATATATATATATATATATATATATATATATATATATATATATATATATATATTACACACACTGCAAAACACTTGATAAATTCTAACCCAACACAGCAGCACACACAATGATGATATGATGATGTCTCCAGGTGTGTGTCACGTCCATCATCAGTGTGTTGCAATGTATTGTCTGCATGACGATGTGATGCTGTCTACAGGTGTGTGTAGTGTCCGTCATCAGTGTGTTGCGATGTGTTGTCTCCATGATGATGTGATGCTGTCTCCAGGTGTGTGTCACGTCCATCATCAGTGTGTTGCGATGTATTGTCTGCATTACGATGTGATGCTGTCTCCAGGTGTGTCATGTCCATCATCAGTGTGTTGAGATGTGTTGTCTGCATGACGATGTGATGCTGTCTTCAGGTGTGTCATGTCCATCATCAGTGTGTTGAGATGTGTTGTCTGCATGACGATGTGATGCTGTCTTCAGGTGTGTGTCACGTCCATCATCAGTGTGTTGCGATGTATTGTCTGCATGACGATATGATGCTGTCTACAGGTGTATGTCGTGTCTATCATCAGTGTGTTGAGATGTGTTGTCTGCATGACGATGTGATGCTGTCTCCAGGTGTGTCATGTCCATCATCAGTGTGTTGAGATGTGTTGTCTCCATGATGATGTGATGCTGTCTACAGGTGTGTGTAGTGTCTGTCATCAGTGTGTTGCGATGTATTGTCTGCATTACGATGTGATGCTGTCTCCAGGTGTGTCATGTCCATCATCAGTGTGTTGAGATGTGTTGTCTGCATGACGATGTGATGCTGTCTTCAGGTGTGTCATGTCCATCATCAGTGTGTTGAGATGTGTTGTCTGCATGACGATGTGATGCTGTCTTCAGGTGTGTGTCACGTCCATCATCAGTGTGTTGCGATGTATTGTCTGCATGACGATGTGATGCTGTCTACAGGTGTATGTCGTGTCTATCATCAGTGTGTTGAGATGTGTTGTCTGCATGACGATGTGATGCTGTCTCCAGGTGTGTCATGTCCATCATCAGTGTGTTGAGATGTGTTGTCTCCATGATGATGTGATGCTGTCTTCAGGTGTGTGTCGTGTCTGTCATCAGTGTGTTGCGATGTGTTGTCTGCATGACGATGTGATGCTGTCTACAGGTGTGTGTAGTGTCCGTCATCAGTGTGTTGAGATGTGTTGTCTCCATGACGATGTGATGCTGTCTCCAGGTGTGTGTCGTGTCCGTCATCAGTGTGTTGAGATGTGTTGTCTGCATGACGTTGTGATGCTGTCTCCAGGTGTGTGTCACGTCCATCATCAGTGTGTTGAGATGTGTTGTCTGCATGACGATGTGATGCTGTCTACAGGTGTGTGTCGTGTCTGTCATCAGTGTGTTGCGATGTGTTGTCTGCATGACGATGTGATGCTGTCTACAGGTGTGTGTAGTGTCCGTCATCAGTGTGTTGCGATGTGTTGTCTCCATGACGATGTGATGCTGTCTTTTGGTGTGTGTCGTGTCCGTCATCAGTGTGTTGCGATGTGTTGTCTCCATGATGATGTGATGCTGTCTACAGGTGTGTGTCGTGTCCGTCATCAGTGTGTTGCGATGTGTTGTCTGCATGACAATGTGATGCTGTCTTTTGGTGTGTGTCGTGTCCGTCATCAGTGTGTTGCGATGTGTTGTCTCCATGATGATGTGATGCTGTCTACAGGTGTGTGTCGTGTCCGTCATCAGTGTGTTGCGATGTGTTGTCTCCATGATGATGTGATGTTGTCTTTTGGTGTGTGTAGTGTCCGTCATCAGTGTGTTGCGATGTGTTGTCTCCATGATGATGTGATGCTGTCTACAGGTGTGTGTCGTGTCCGTCATCAGTGTGTTGCGATGTGTTGTCTCCATGACTGTCAACGCTTCACTTGAGGCTGGAAACATAGCTGACAAGGTAAGTCATTTGTATATGTGGTGGTTTGTGTGTGTGTGTGTGTGTGTGTGTGTGTTTGATATGTGTGGTAGTGTGTTTAATGTGTGATGGTTGTGTGGGTGTACGTAGTTTGTGTGGGGGGGGCAGAGGGGGGCAGAGGTGGGGAAGCAGGGTTGTGACATGTGTGGTGTTTTTGTAGATGCGTTTTGCCAACAGTAAACAGACGGAATATGCATGTAGTGTTTGTTGGCTCTGCATCATGCTCACAGTAAACAGACTGATCATTCATGCCACCTTTTCATTGACAAGACAGTGACACCAGTTCTGAACTACTGTGTTTATCACAGATGCTGTGGCTGATTCTCCGATTTTTCTTATTGAGTACGGAGGCATCTGTCATCACCTTTGGCTTTTACTTCGGTAAACTGGTTTGTGTGTGTGTGTGTGTGTGTGTGTGTGTGTGTGATTGCCTTGTTTTCTGTTCTTTTTCTTTTTTCCCCATCTTTTAAGCTGGTGTGCAGGTTTATATAGCTTTGTTCTGTTACTGTGTTTAGTTTCTTTGCTGCATTGGTTTTCTCGTTGGTTTTTTTGTTTTGTTTTTTGTTTTTTGTTTGTTTTTGGGGGGGTTGTTTTTTGTTGGTTGGTTGGTTGTTTTTTTTTCTTTTTTGCTGCTCTATCATCTGCACCATTTCAGTGCTATTGCTCCCATGCCACTCATCCCCAAGTCCACAATACACAGCCACACTCAGGTTTCTCTCAGTGTAGGTAGTCCACAGGGGTCTATTGATGTTAGCTCACTTGGAGGCCACACACCAGATGAGACCCTGCACTATGCTGTTCTCTTAACTGTTTTTATTGATTGTGTATTTGGTGTGAATGATTTTTAATTATTTGTATAGTGAATTGATGGATTATGATTATTCTGTTAGGGTGAAGAACTTTTTTTGGATGGAAAGAGTTAATGTGTTAAAAAGTAAGAAATATTTATTCATATAGATGCATGCATACATCATACACATGTTTGCATTCTATCTCATACATGAAAAAAATATGTGCATATATGCATACACATACGTCTACATGCATTCAGGCATGTAAGTATTTGTATAATGCACTTACACATGCACACTCATACCACACACAGACACAGGCACAGACACACACACACACACACACACACACACACACACACACACACACACACACACACACACACACACACACACACACACACACTACAATGAGAATAAATGATAAGATAAAAATAAAAGATACTCACCATACCTAATGACTCTTTCTTGGTGCGTACATCATAACACTTTGTTTCTGTCATTAGTTAGAATTTGCAATCCTGTAACTGTTCATACTGACACAAGTTAGAATATTTGATATTCCAGTTGGAAGAGAAAAGAAATGAAACAGGCCACAACTAAAGGAAAATATAAAATCAGTCCGTCAGCTTATTTGTGTGTGCATTTTGTGTGTGTATGTGTGTGTCTGTGTGTGTGTGTGTGTGTGTGCGCGCGCACGCGTGCATGCACACGCGTGTATGTGTTTTGTGTGTGTGTGTGTTCATGTGCATGCATGCACTTACATATTTACTGCACATATAAGAACCCACGCCAAAGTGAGAGTTGTCCCTAGCAAACTTGATAGTAAAGTCCACTCTGATATATACACGTGTGTGTGTGTGTGTGTGTTGTGTGTGCATGCACGCACGCATGACTAAAGCCTGGCTGAACAACAAACGAAACGAATGATGAGCACCAAGTAAAGGCAGCTGTTGGTTGGCCCTACCCAGGTAGGCAGGCAGCCTGTTGTGCAAACAACTCCATATTTGTAAAACACTTTGAGTTTGGTCTCAGACCGAAGGTAGGAACAGCATGTAATAATGATAATAATAATTATGCTGTTTGAAGATAAGAGCAATATGTATTAATAATTATAATAATTATGCTGTTTGAAGATGATAAGAGCAGTATGTAATAATAATAATGATAATAATAATAATAATAATGACTGTACTGTTTTGATTTGCTGTGGTTGTGTGGGCACAGGTTACCTGGAAAGCAGGACCAGCATCCAGCGTGTGTTGGCCTGTACCTCGTTCTTCGCCCTGGGCTATTCCGCTGTGCAGGTAATGCTGCCTGGCTGCTTGCTGTGCAGTGATTTGCTGTTGTAGTAGTATCGAAGTAGTGGTGAAGGAGGAAGGGGGTAGAACGGTTTATTAAGACGCTTGTCTGCCGATACAGTGTCCTTGAGGGTCTGGCATAGTACCCCGGTCTCACGCTTTCTCCTAACTTTGACTTGAAAATCAAAACTGAGCATCTAGTTGTAGCCGTGCTCCGAGTGGTTCTAATAGGGTACGGCACAAAAGACTTAACTAAATATGATTAATTGAAAGGATAGACAAGATCCCACGCACAGGCCAGGAACATATAGAGGCCAGTCACAAATGGGTTTTTCTATTGTTTTATTTACAATAGTAGAGAGCATAAAAAGAGAAAACTAAGAAGAGATTAGAAGAGAACTAAAAGAAGAAGACAATGAGAAGATAAAAAGAGAAGAAGACAGTGCAGCAATATGTAGCGAGGTGTCAGCCGTTGTGGGGGCACACACGACACAACACACTGCTCGACGCAGCAAGAGAGAGAGAGAGAGAGAGAGCAGGTCAGATGACTGACCAGGTATGAAATGACCACTCATCCCTCACTGTGCCAATTTATGCAAGTTTAGCAGACCACAAAGGCCGTCACGTGTGCTTGCGAGCAGATCATCACTAATCACGGAAAATCCGATGACAACTGTGTTTGTTACAAGGTGTTCAGTGACAGATTTCTAAATGATTCCTGAACCGATTTACGTCGGATAAGTTGCAAAAGAAAGAGCTCAACACCTACTTTATAATGAGTATAAAATGAAGTGTTGATTATTTAAGATGAATTTATAATCTTAATTTAAGTCACCTGAACAGGGTCGGTTTTAACGAGCTCGTCGCTGAAAATTACAAACTGCGTTAAATCAGTTTAACGTAGGCAAACATAAATGGAATAGATTTAAAGATGGAATTATGACGATTCTGCCAGTATATAATACTTGTAGTTTACTGATCTGACAAAAGAGTTATTAATTAATTACGGTGGAACAGAAACACAAGTTTCTTCTCAGCCAATGACGTACCGCGACGCGACACTGGTCGAGCCGTCAGCAGGTGGTCTGGTCAGGACAAAATGATGTAAGCGGAGTGACGTCACATATTCTGTGCAGGGGTTAGGAGGGAAAACGTCGTCTGCTGTAGCCTGTGTGTGAGCAGTTTTGGAGCAAGCATAGCGCGCTTGGTCACATAGTCATTCGGACGAGGAAATAAACCGAGGTCCTGTGCGTAGCACTGTTCTGAAAGAGGCCCTGTGGCAATGAGAATGCTGTCCTCTGGCAAAATTCTGTAGAAGAAATCAACTCTGATAGCTGCACAAATATATATGCATGCACTCCAGGCCTAACTAAACCGCATTCTGCTGGTCAATCGTCTGCCTTGCAGATGTTGGGTAAAGTGGATTTGCCTGAATGCATTGATGCCTCCTTGAGGAACTGAAACTGTAGCAGTAAGCCATTGTGTGAATGAGTAGGATGAGGATTCATGATTGGAGTATTGGTTAGATGATAAAGAGGAGCAGGAGTTGGGAGTGTTGTTGTTGTTATTATTGTTATTAATCATTATCAGTTGCTGTTATTGGTTGTTGATTTTTTCACTAATATCATTTTTGTTCTCCATTGTTAATCATCCAACCTAGAGTTGAGAACAGTACTAGCTGCAGTAACATTCCATGCTGCTCCTTTCAGCAGTTTTCTTTGTTGTTGATCTTGTTTTGCTTTATTGTGTGTGTGTGTGTGTATGTGTGTGTGTGCATGTGTGTCTGCTGTGAGTGTGTGTGTATCTTTTTTGGTGTGTGTGTGTGCGTGTGCTCTGTGTGTGTGTGTGTGTGTGTGTGTGTGTGTGTGTGTCTGCTGTGAGTGTGTGTGTGTGTATGTGGCTATTTGGTGTGTGTGTGTGTGTGCACATGATCTGTGTGTATGTGTGTCTACTTGGTGTGTGTGTGTGTGTGTGTGTGCACATGCTCTGTGTGTGTGTGTGTGTGTGTGTGTGTGCACATGTGTATGGGTGTGTGTGTTTGCAGTGCACCATGGAGCTGAAGTATGAGCACGAGGCATACAGCGTGACGCATGCCGGCAACACCACCGATGACAATTTTGACCTTTTTGCCCACGGGGGAATGATCTTCCTCAGCACCAGTTCTGCCGCCTTCTGTCTGGTCAGTGTCCACTTGGCGTTTCCTTTTTTATTTTATTTTTTTGTCATTGGAGTTCAGGTCAGTTCAAAAGTCTTTATCAGCTGCTTCATCATGTATGATAGTCAGTCATGTCCGACTATCACCGTCAGGACAGCAAGCCCAACTTCTGTCTCAACAATGTGGGCGAAAAAATTTTATTATGGTGGAGAATTGTCTTGTCCAAGTTACATCCCCACTGTCTCAAGCCAAGAGGGCTTTAGGACAGTCAGTTCTGGAATGGTCCCAAAAGGCCTACAAGTCTCCAAGGTTGCAGCATGAAGAGCTAGCGCAATCTTTCCTCCTAGGTTGAGAGTCATTGTCCTCGGCAAAAGATGAAACTGTAAATGAATTCCCATTGCAGTGGAGACTTCATTGATCATACAGTTCTCACTCTGCTGTTGGCCCAGCTGTAACTTTTGTCGATCTACGATAAAAGCCAAGTGCTTGGATTATTCATCATGTAAAGGAAAAAAAAATTCAGCTGAGAAAAGTATAACATTTTAAGATGCAAGTGAAATATATATATAAAAAAAAGAAAAAAGTGATAAAAATAAAGGAATGACTTGTATCAGTTCCACCTTCCTTTCTGTGTGGTAAATGTCAAATTGGTGTTTGTTTTTTTCAGTGTGAGTTCAGTTCCTGTTAAAAGTCTTTATTGTCTGCTTCATTATGTAAAAAGAAAACCATTCAATTAGGAAAAATAAAACATTTTTTGATGCAAAGGGAATAAACTCACACAAAAAAAATCAAAGAAAAATAAACGAACAACCTGTACCAGTTCTACAGTTCTTTCTGTCTGTTCAGTGTCTGTTTAGTACTTTGTCTTTCTTTAACAGGAGTTCAGTTCACTTCAATAGACTTTATAGTTTATTGCCTGCTACAAACAATCGAAACAGAAACATTTTCTATACGCTTAATCAGACATTCATCAGCAGATATGTTGATGAAATTTTATAAGTGAATGAATAGCCTGTACATCCTTCCTTAGTTACAAAGTGCATATCATCATGTAAAAGAAAAAAAACAAAACAAATTCAGGTAAGAAAACTATAGCATTTTAAGAATCAAGTGAATTAAGATGTGAATCAATCAGTCAATCAGTCAATCAACCAATTAATCAGTCAGTGACTAGATAAATAAATGAATGAATAAATGAATAACCTGTACACCATTGCTTGATTACTTTGAACGTATCAGTCATCAGGCAAAAGGAAAACATCCAGATAAGAAAAAGAAAAATGCAGATAAGAATATATCCATTTAAGAATAGATTTAGGTTTTTACCTTCCATATCCAAATTAACAAAATCAGTTTATTCAGAAAGCAGCATTTGGAGAGAAGATAAGCTTTTAAACTCTGTAATTTGTTCAAAGCAAGGAGGTGGCAATTTTTAAAGTAGGAGAAATTTGTTCAAAATTAGGCAGGTTACAAAATGATGATGATCTGTTAAGAGACGATGAAGTTGACTTGGCTATTGAATTATTTGTTCGTTTTTTTGTTTTTCATTAATAGTTGTACAAATTTTGTATTGAGTATGAAAATGCTGACGCTGTGATATTACATCCTGTATGTCCAAACAGGGGGTGGAACCTTTTTTTTTCCCTTGATGTTTGAATTTGATCTTTTCCTGTCTTTGTGTACTTATATGTATGAAATGAAATCAACACGCTTCTTGCTGTATAGTTCAAACTTTTTTCCGAGCAGTTTACACAAGCTGAGGCCTCAGTTTATTGTCTTCCTCAGAGAATTGGAATGAGTCGATGATCTTGCACAGAATTGAATTAAAGCATTGAAAGAAGAACCCATGAATCAAATTTCTGCTTGGTTCTGTTGTGATTTTATAAGGACTTGAGCTTCACACCGATTTGATAAAAACTTTTGTATTATCTGCATTAAATATCATTTTGATTTTTTTTTTTTTTCCAGGTGTACTTTATCATCCTAATTCTGCCTTTGACCAAAATCAAAGAGAAGATTGTCCTGCCATGTAAGTCTGGGTGTGTTGTTACTTTGAAACAAACCATACTACTCTTAGATAGTTTCAAATGAAGCCATATTTATTACAAAACAATGAAAAATGTAATAGTTTTGAATGAAGCCATGTTTATTACAAAACAATGAATAATGTAATAGTTTTGAATGAAGCCATGTTTATTACAAAACAATGGATACTGTAATGAGTTATCCACAGGCCTCACAATCACATATTTTAATAGTTTAATGTCATTATCATATCATTAATGATAATGTTGTGTCAGTGTATCATGATTAAGTTAGTATCAAAATAGTGATGATAGGTATTACAGTTAAATTATATCAGAAGAAGAATGATTAAATATTCAAGATGAAAAATCTGATGCTTTCATTCACACACACATCCACAGGCACTCATATATATATGTATATATATATATATATATATATATATATATATATATATATATATATATGGTGGTGGTGTGTGTCCATCGAGATCGATGATGACCATCGTTGTCATCCAGATGGGGGATGGGGGGAGGGTGGTGGTGGGGTGGGGGGAAGAATGCTCATGAATCTATCTGTGAGTGCGCAGATGGCTGAATAGTCCAATCTGCGCACGAAATGTCCGCTGACAGTTGGGGCAGACAAAGACAGGCATATCATTGTCAGGGAGCTTGTTTGCCCGTGACTTTCTGGCCTGCCTCTTCTGAACAGCTGCTGCAGTCCTGTTGGCCTCGCACAACCTGGCGCCTTTGTGCACAGCAGCGCGCCATTTGTCACGGTCCACTGCAGATTCCTCCCAGTAGTCAGGGTTGATATCAAACGCTTTCAGAGAGACTTTCAGAGTATCTCTGAAGCGCTTCTTCTGACCTCCGTGTGATCTCTTCCCTTGTTGCAGCTCGCCATAGAAGAGCCTTTTGGGCAGCCGATGGTCTGGCATGCGCGCCACGTGTCCAGCCCAGCGAAGCTGGGACTGCATCAGGATGGTGAAGATGCTGGGAAGGGTGGCTTTTGCGAGCACCTCTGTGTCAGGGGTCTTGTCTTGCCACTTGATGTTCAGTAGCTTCCTGAGGCATGTTGTGTGGAAATGGTTCAGCTTCTTGGCATGTCGTTGGTACACTGTCCAAGTTTCGCAGGCGTACAGTAGTGTGGGGAGAACTACTGCTCTGTAGACCTTTAGCTTGGTCTCAAGACTAATGCCTCTTCTGTTCCAGACATTTGCATTGAGTCTACCAAAAGCTGCGCTTGCTCTTGCAATCCTGACGTTCACTTCATCGTCGATTGTCACATTTCGTGACAGTGTGCTGCCAAGGTATGTGAACCGCTCCACCGCACTGAGTCTCTGACCGTTGACTGTGATGTTGGGCTCAACGTAGGGTTTCCCTGGGGCTGGCTGATGGAGAACTTCAGTTTTCCTCGTGCTGATGGTAAGGCCGAAGTTCCTGCTGGCAGTGGCAAACTTGTCGACGCTGAGTTGCATGTCAGCTTCAGATCCAGCGTTGAGGGCACAATCATCAGCAAACAAAAAGTCTCTGATGATGTCTGTCATGACCTTCGTTTTTGCTTGAAGCCTTCTGAGGTTAAACAGCTTGCCATCTGTTCGGTACTTTAGGCCGATTCCAACATCGCCATCTCTGAAGGCATCAGTAAGCATTGCAGAGAACATGAGGCTGAACAGCGTTGGAGCCAGGACGCAGCCTTGCTTGACACCATTTGTGACAGCAAAAGGAGCAGATGTTTCACCATTGTCCTGGACTCGAGCCTGCATGCCTTCATGGAATTGGCTGACCAAGGAAATAAATTTCCGAGGGCATCCGTACTTGGCCATGATCTTCCACAGTCCCTCTCTACTCACGGTGTCGAAGGCCTTAGTGAGGTCGATATAGGTGGAGAACAGATCAGCATTTTGCTCCTGACATTTCTCTTGCAGCTGCCTTGCAGCAAACACCATGTCAGTGGTTCCGTGCTCTTTCCGGAATCCACATTGGCTCTCAGGCAAATGACCTTGGTCAAGGTGTGCTGTGAGGCGGTTAAGTAGGATCCTGGCAAGTATCTTGCCTGCGATGGAGAGCAAGGAAATGCCCCGATGGTTATCACAGGCTTGCCGGTTCCCCTTTCGCTTGTACAAGTGAATGATAGATGCATCTTTGAAATCCTGGGGGATCGTCTCTTCTTTCCACATGAGTGAGTACAGCTGATGAAGCTTCTCAGTCAGCACAGTGCCTCCATCCTTGTAGACCTCTGCTGGTATGGAGTCTGAGCCAGGTGCTTTGCCACTGGATAGCAGACGGATTGCTTTCTGGGTCTCAAGAAGTGTTGGCGGATCGTCCAGTGCTTCGTTGGTGGGGACTTGTGGGAGACGGTCTATGGCTTCATCATTTATGGAGGAAGGGCGATTTAAGACACTGTTGAAGTGCTCAGCCCATCGTTCGAGAATGTTCTCCTTCTCGGTGATCAAGGTATTCCCATCTGCACTGAGGAGGGGGGATGATCCTGAGGATGTGGGGCCGTAGACTTCTTTATATACAGATCAGTGTTTGTGTGTGTGTATATATATATACACACACACAAACACACACACACACACACACACAGATGTATGTATGTATGTGTGTATGTAAAGATATAGATATATAGATATATGTATACATATGTAGAGGGAGAGAGATGTAGGGAGAGATATCTACACAATCACTCATACAGACACAGACATGCATATTCATGCACAAACATATGATATGATAGTCAGTCGTGTCCGACTATGACCATCAGAATAGCAGAGGAGGCAACTGCTGTTCCGACTATTTGGGCTAGAATTTGATTATAGTGGAGAGTGTCTTGCCCAAGTACATCCCCACTCTCTCGGCCAAGAGGGTTTTAGGACAGTCAGCGTTGGGATGGTTCCCAAAGGCCCACAAGGCTGCAGCACTAAGAGCCAGTGCAATTGTGCCTCCTAGTTTGAGAGTCATAGTCTTTCACAAAAGACTAAGCTGTAAATGGTTTCCCATTGACTGGAGAAACCATTGATAATACAGCTCTCACTTTGCTGTTGGCCCAAATGTAAACTTATGTCAATCTGTGATATAAGCCGAGTGTTGGGCCATTGCACAAACATACCAGGGGTTTATATCACATAAAAAGGTGAGGTAAATGATGTACTAAAATATGTTATCAAGGAAAAGCACGGAAGGCTGCAAATGCATGAGAGAAAAGGTCGAAGGGGTATGAAGTCAATCTAGTTGATTATACAGCTGGGCCCCAAATATGTTGGGGTTGGGAAAAAAAGGTAAATGCTTGACCTTTTTATAAACCCATCAACATGGTGGTCAGGCTTCCCCCAGTAAATTTCAACTGAGAGTCTCAAACCCTCTCGTTTTTCATCTTTTTTTGGTTTTTTGTTGTTTGTTTTTTTGTTTTGTGTTATTGTCGTTGTTTAGGGTTGTTGGGTTTTTTGTTTTTGTTGTTTTTGTTTTTTGTTTTTGTTTTTTTTCTCTTTTTTTGGTATATTTTGTGTTATTATATAGTCATGGAAACTAATAGTAGATTTTCACTCTTGGCCTCCTAACAAGAAAATGATGAAAAAAGCATGTAACCTTCATGCCCTTTGAGATTCTGCAAACTAGCCGACTGTCTTAGAGTGCAGAAATTGTTGCAGGTATTAGATGTTCTGTTTTCCTTTTAAAATGCAGTTCACATGAAACAAAGCATCAACCTTATCTCTTTGATGTGTATGTGTTACAAATTTAAATTGTTATACAAAAAAAAGAGAGAGAGAGAGAATATGTGATGTTTTTGTTTTCTTTCTAGCCAAGCGGTCCTTCTACTACTATGTGGGGATTCTGGCAGTGCTGAACTTGGTCCAGGCGGTTGGCAGTTTGCTGCTGTACCAACGGGTCGAGCATGCCCTGTGGTCTGTAGTTTTCCCACTACTTACTTTCACATGTATATAACAAGCAGAAAGAGAAGGAGAGAGAGAGAGACAGAGACAGAGAGAGAGAGAGAGAGAGAGACAGTGTGTGTGTGTGTGTGTCCACTGTTAAAGCAGTCACAAAGTATGTTTTATGAGTCATGAATAAAGAGAAGAAAAAGGATAGAGGGAAGACAGACAAAAATGGAAAATGAAAGAGGCATAATCAGTTCTTGTCCTTGCTCCTGCTTCTCATTCCAATTGTCAGACATGGGGGGGAGGGAGGGGGGAGGGCTTGTGTGTGGGGGGGGGGTGAGGGGAGGGGGAGGTTGCTGTCCTGTCATGTGCTCTGTTTCAGTGGCAGTACTCCCACACGACTCATTCCGAGTCCCCCATACACCACTATTACCTCAGTTAAGCATCCCATCCGAATCTAAGTAGAAGACAAGTACCACACACCACTGTCTTGTGAAGTCAGCCCTTGGAAGGCTTGGACCTGGAACCTTTCCCATGTGGGTGTTCTGTTCAGTAAACCACCACCCCAGTGATGAAGTCTCACAGAGCTGTTCATTCTTAAGTGTAGTGTTCACAGTAAGTGATATTAGATGACAGAAAATGGAAAAGAAATTAAAAGGAAAAAAAAAGAAAGATGACTGGTGAGGGAAAAAATGTTAGCCCGTGTGTGTGTGTGTGTGTGTGTGTGTGTGTGTCTGTCCATGTGTGTGTGTGTGAGTGTGTGTGTGTGTGTGTGTGTGTGTGTGTTTATTTAAGTGAGTATATGTGTCTGTGTGTGTCTATGGCACATTCCCATGGAAATTCTTCAAGTGAGTACTAGCTGGGTGTGTTCATGTTATTCTGATGAGGATTGTGCTCTTCGTTCCTCTTTTCAGTGTGGTGGATGCGACCACTTATCTCTACTTCACCTTTTTTGATCCTCTCATCTATGGCACGTTCCTGTGGAAGTTCTTCAAGTGAGTACTCGCTGATTGAATAGGTGGTGAGGGTGGTAGTTTCTGGCGTCTTTTTTTTGGATTGTGTGTGTGCCCGTGTGAATAGTTTGGCATTGAGGTAAATGTGTGTGTGCTCTAACAATTATTGGGTGATGGGGGTGGTCGGGGGGGGGGGGGGTTGTTGTGGAGGATGTGTATACTTTCACACTAATGCACACACACCCATATAAAATGCACACATACATGCACATTGCACTTCAACTTTCAAAAAAGAAACCAAGTCTAACACACAAACACACATGCATTCATGCAAATGGATGTGCACAAACATTGCACACATACACACATTTTAACTTACAAAAAAAAAAAAAAGTCACACACACACAAACACCATGAACCCATGCAAATGGACACACACTCACAATGCACACATACACATATTTAAACTTACAAAAAAACAAAAAAATGTCACAGACACACACACACACACACACACACACACACACACACACTCTTGTGTCTTATAAACTTTACGGTTTCATAATAAAAAAATCTATTCTATTCTATTCCATTCTATTCACACACACACACACACACATGTAAATGGACACATTTGCACAATCCACACAAACACGTTTTACACAAAAAAAAACAACTAAGTCACACACATGTGTGAATGCAAGTGCATACACATACACTGAATGATACATGCAGTAACAAATGTATACATAACAAGTGCGTGTATGCACCAACTCAAAATTTAATGGTTTTGATCATGGCATCTGGTCAGAGCAGCTTATATGCCACACAGAGAATTCTGCTGCTGCTGAAATTCAGTGCAATACAATACAGTACATAATATGATACAATACATTACACAATACAGTACAGTACATAATACAATACAGTGCACAATACAATACAGTACATACTATGATACAATACATTATGCAATACAGTACAGTACATAATACAATACAATACAGTACATAATATGATACAGTACATTACACAATACAGTACAGTACATGATACAATACAGTACATACTATGATACAATACATTACACAATACAGTACAGTACATAATACAATACAATACAGTACATAATATGATACAGTACATTACACAATACAGCACAGTACATAATACAATACAATGCAGTACGTAATATGATACAATACATTACACAGTACAGTACAGTACATAATACAATACAATGCAGTACGTAATATGATACAATACATTACACAGTACAGTACATAATACAATACAATACAGTGCATAATATGATACAATACATTACACAATACAGTACAGTGCATAATACAATACAATACATTACACAATACAGTACAGTGCATAATTTGATACAATACATTACACAATACAGTACAGTACATAATACAATACAGTACAGTACAGTACATAATACAATGCAGTACATAATACAGTACAGTGCACAATACAATACAGAACACAAAATCCCTTTCTTTTCCGTCTCCTTTTTTCCCCTCATCAAATGCTGCTTATAGTGAAAACACATTACAGTTAAAACAGTAATAAAGCAAATGCATGTGCTTGCGTGCAAACACGCACACACACACACACACACACACATATTCTCTCTCTCTCTCTCCGTCAAGCAATCAGTCACACCCCTCACACACCCACACACACACACACACACACACACACACACACACACACACACACACTCAAACACACTCATGTCCAGCACTGCACCAGAAGTGTGAAAGTAGGACCAGTGGAGTGATGGCCCAGTGGTAATGCCTCTGCCTAGGAAGCAAGAGAATCTGAGAGTGAAGGATCAAATCCCACAATCACTCAGACTTGTCTCCCTCACCACTAGACCTTGTGTGGTTGTCTGCACACTAGTCATTCAGATGAGATGATGAAGCGAGGTCTTGTGTGCAGCATGCACTTAGCGAACATCAAATAACCCATGGCAACGAAATGGTTGTCCCTAGCATAATTCTGAAGAAAGAAAAAACAAACATAGATCATACTTTTAGGGATATTTCAGAAGTATGCTGTGCCAAGATGTTTGGCAACATTGACAGGACCGTATTCGGTGATGCGGAAGAGACAGCCATCCCTTCTGAGAGTGACGTGGGCAGGACTGACTGTTGGCTCAGATGGTCAGTCCTTTGCCATCGATGAACGTTCCTCTCCTCCCTTTGTGGGGAATTTGGAGCTAGGGGTGGCAATTTGAGCAGTGTATGGTTCAGCTGAGATGCAGCTATGATGAACCACTCTGATATACATACGTATGAGTGCTGAAGCGTGACTGAATGATGTATGAAATGGATCATGAGCGCCGGAAGGCAGTTTTCAGTCAGTTTTTCTTTGGTTGGGAGCCTGTTTTGCAAATGACTTCATGTTTGCAAAGCGGTTAGAGTTTGGTGTTTGACTGAAGATACTTGCTATATAAATATCAATGATATTTTTCATTTTTCATAAACTGTACTCACAACCATTACCAATACAACAACAACCCTGTGTCCTTCCTTTGAACAGACCGGGAAGCCGGCAGTCTGGCACCCTTCTCTTCTCCTACAGTCACCAGGAGGATGACAACTTGGGACAGCACGACCCCACCCACCAGCACCACCACCGCCACTCCTCCTCCTATGCTGTCACGGGGGGCGACAATGACGACGGCAACAACAGCACTGGCATGACCATTGACCATCGGCCCAAGTTCTCCAACGACTCCATGGCTGCCTCGCCCCCCTTCAGGCTCCCCACCCCCTTCCTGTCTATCAACCAGGCGGACTGAGGTGGAATTCCGCAGACCAGAAAAACTTATGTGAAATTCACGTGTGAACTTCGTGCTGAAAGAAAAGAAGAAACATTTGCATCAAGCCTTTTTGTCATTGCATTAATTCATCAACTGAAATTTCGCATATACTTCACACAAACTTCGCTGTGAAACTTTTTTTTTTTTTTTTTTTTTTTTAAATACTGGAGCAAAACTTTTCGACTCTGTATTCAAATTTTTGTCAGTCTTTGGGCTGATTCATTTCTTGGCTGAAGCAGTGTCTGATGAGACCCCCTCTACCAGGTCCATTCCTAGAGCGAAATGCTCCCTTGTTAGTCGCATGTATTTGTTGAAGAGATCTCCATCAAAACCAAACTCTCTGAGATCAAGCTGTTGCAAGCACCATGCTCTGAACTCGTTTTGTTTTTCACCCAGATTTGATGTTTCCTCTTTGCTTCACGTCTCTTCTTCCATAGTAACAGGACTGGGTGCATGATTATCTCGCTTTGGTTGTACTGGTGCCTTGGTTTCTGGCCAAAACTGGCGGGTAAATTATGTGTCAATGGATGGACTGTTGTTGTTGTTTTTTTGTCATATGCAAATTGGCATGTATGCTTCAAATGCGAAATTCACTTTTTGTTGTTGTTGTTGTTGTTTTTTGTTTTCTGTTTGTTTGTTTTGGGGTGTTTTTTTTTTGTTTTTGGGGGTTTTTTTTGGTCTATGGCAGTTTACCTTTAGGCATCCTGTCATCCTGGTGTTGGTCATGGAGTGAAGAGGGAGGAGGGTGGGTTGGGGGGAGGGAGGGGTTCCTTGTGCACAGCATGCATCTCGTGTTGCTGGTTATGAATTGACTAATACAAAACAAAACAAAGCAACCCAAGTACACAGCACAAGGTTACAATACAATGCAATATGTCTTTATTAATCTGATCGGAAATTCAAACATAGTTTCCAATTGGATTGATTAAGATGTATTATTGTATTGTGCACTTGAGTTGTTTGATGTTGTTGTCATTGTTTTTGGAGGAGGAGTAGGAGGGATTGTTTTGGGGGTGGGGGGAGGAAGTGTGTCTTCACCAAAAGAGAAGATTTTTGTTTGTTTGTTTTTTTCTTTTTTTCCATATTTCTCTGTTACGATTATCTACAAGACTACAGCTGTCTCAGTCTTGATCTCCATTTCTCTCCCTTCCCTTCAATCCTTTGCCATCAGAGATGTTCCAGAAAGCTGTCCAGCCACTGAGGTGTCTTTTGCTTTTTACCACTTTCTTCATGAAAAGAGAGAGATTTCTTGCCTCCCATGACAAAAAGTACTTATGCTTCAATGAAAAGTGTGTGTCTCTCTGGAATCAGGTGTGTGTCCCTGTTCCCTTGGCCAGCTTTGAAATTCCATAACCTGCCAAACTCATGGTTGTATTCAGTGTCTTGTGGCTTTCACCCAGGCAGGTTTTGTGTCAAGCATTGGATTGTTCTTATCTTTCGTATTGGTTTGCAGGGTCACAGTTATGAAAGGGAAAGGAACCCTGGCTTTTTTTTTGCTTTTTTTTATCAGAGATTTTGGTTCATAAGTAATTTGGTCATCATAAGAAATCAGAGCCTGTTTTGTACATCACCTTCACAATTTGTCATTCTGAAAAAGTTTTCATTTACTTCAGTTCTTCCCGCTTAGCCAACCATATTTACGAACAGTAAGGGTAACCCCCCCTTTTTTTTTATTGTTGAATCCTGAGTCCTTTTTCCTTTGTGAGACCAAAGCTTTCTTTCAAAAGTAAGTGTTTCTCCTTTCTTTCTAAAGACTGATTTCAACAAATTTTACCAGTCATTTTTTTTTTTCTTCACAGCAATTTCTGTAGCACCTGTCACTGTCAAAACAGCAACCAATGTGCAAGAAGTTTTTTTTTTTTTAAAGTTAATGTATTTGATTACTGATGTATTTGTTTTGGCCAGTTGCTTTGCACCCGTGTAAATTTTTACATTGTCAAACCACCACCCTCACCCCACAGTCTCTCTCACTTCTCACCTCTGCTGCTGAACCTCCCAACAGAACTTTCAAATGTTCACTTTAGAGCACTGGAGTCCAGTCTGGTCATCAATGGTCATCAACTTATTTATGTCTTATCGACTTAGCCACAACTTGCCAAGTGATGACAGCACCCATTTGCACTGCAGCAATGAGTCCAGTCAGTTTTATGTCTGTAAAAGAAATGTTTTGGATTTAACAAATTAGATACAGGCTGATGCACCAGCTTCGTGAGCAGGAACCCAGCAGCTAATGTCACTGAGTTTTCTTGTGTGTGTGTACAGTGTATGTCCCTGAGTTTTCTTGTGCGTGTGTACAGTGTATGTCCCTGAGTTTTCTTGTGCATGTGTAGAGTGTATGTCACTGAGTTTTCTTGTACATGTGTAGTGTGTATGTCACTGAGTTTTCTTGTGCGTGTGTAGTGTGTATGTTCCTGGGTTATCTTGTGTGCGTGTAGAGTGTATGTCCCTGAGTTTTCTTGTGTGCGTGTAGAGTGTATGTCACTGAGTTTTCTTGTGTGCGTGTAGAGTGTATGTCACTGAGTTTTCTTGTGTGCGTGTAGAGTGTATGACCCTGAGTTTTCTTGTGTGCGTGTGTAGAGTGTATGTCACTGAGTTATCTTGTGCATGTGTAGAGTGTATGTCACTGAGTTTTCTTGTGCATGTGTACAGTGTATGTCACTGAGTTATCTTGTGTGCGTGTAGAGTGTATGTCACTGAGTTATCTTGTGTGTGTGTAGAGTGTATGTCACTGAGTTATCTTGTGCATGTGTAGAGTGTATGTCACTGAGTTATCTTGTGCATGTGTAGAGTGTATGTCACTGAGTTATCTTGTGTGTGTGTAGAGTGTATGTCCCTGAGTTTTCTTGTGTGCGTGTAGAGTGTATGTCACTGAGTTTTCTTGTGTGCGTGTAGAGTGTATGTCACTGAGTTTTCTTGTGCGTGTGTAGAGTGTATGTCACTGAGTTATCTTGTGCATGTGTAGAGTGTATGTCACTGAGTTTTCTTGTGCATGTGTACAGTGTGTGTCCTTTAGTTTTCTTGTGTGTGTGTGTAAAGTGTATGTCACTGAGTTTTCTTGTACATGTGTAGAGTGTATGTCCTTCAGTTTTCTTGTGCGTGTGTAGAGTGTATGTCCTTTAGTTTTCTTGTGCATGTGTAGAGTGTACGAGTTATCTTGTGCATGTGTAGAGTGTATGAGTTATCTTGTGCATGTGTAGAGTGTATGTCACTCAGTTTTCTTGTGCATGCGTAGAGTGTATGTCCTTAATTTTCTTATACATGTGTAGAGTGTATGTCCCTGAGTTTTCTAGTGCATGTGTAGAGTGTATGTCACTCAGTTTTTTTGTACATGTGTAGAGTGTATGTCACTCAGTTTTCGTGTACATGTGTAGAGTGTATGTCACTGAGTTTTCTTGTGCATGTGTAGAGTGTATGTAGTTCAGTTTTCTTGTGCATGTGTGGAGTGTATGTCCTTTAGTTTTCTTGTGCTTTTGTAGAGTGTATGTCCCTGAGTTTTCTTGTACATATGTAGAGTGTATGTCCCTGAGTTTTCTTGTACATATGTAGAGTGTATGTCCCTGAGTTTTCTTGTACATATGTAGAGTGTATGTCCCTGAGTTTTCTTGTACATGTGTAAAGTGTGTGTGGGTTGTAATGCATGTACACATGTAACAGTTTTATTGCTCTATGCAAACCAGAAACCACATGTGAGTGCTTCTTTCATGTTGGTGTTTACGTCCTTGGAAAGGATAGTGCTACCAGGACTGGTCAACTATTGGCAATGGAAGGAGGTGAATATTGTTGTTTTTTAATGGGTGTCTTGCCATGGTTTGTTCCAAGTATGTGCAGCTTCTTACAACTCTGGTGGTTTCTTTATATGTGCAATATCAATCATGAATTTGTTTTTGCAATACTGGGGAAAATGGTGAAACTTGATCACATGTGTGTGTGTGTGTGTGTGTGTGTGTGTCGGAGAGTGGAATCTTGATTTGAATCTGTACATGTAATTGAAACATTGAGAATTAATATGTTTAAGATATTTAAAAGAATGTCACTCTGAAACCACAGCTTTCTGTCGCTTTTTGTGTCATGCACATTGCTTTTATTTTTTGTAAGGAGGACATTTGAGTAAAATAACTGCACACGTATATACATGTGGTTTTATTTGAAAAAAATTGCAAGTACGTATATAATTTTTGTTTATTCATCAAAGTCGTTTTCCTACAGATTTTTTTTTTAATGTGAGGCAAAGGCTTTTTGTTGTGATGGGTTCCTTTACATGTTCTAAGTGTGTGCTGCACACAGGACTTCAGTGCATCGATCACTCAAAAAACTCCATGTCTAGCGCCACAGGCGGAGGTAATTAAGAGCTAGTCTGGGCTTCCATGATTTTTTCTGGCAAGCTATGCCTCTACACCACTTATCTCTGACAGTTGTATTTGTTTATTTCCCTTGTTCATTTCATTGCTAAAGGTTGTCATTTGTTTTGACTTCTTTTTTGTTTGTTTTTTCTCTTGTGTAATATTCTTTGTAAGGGTTTATCCATTCCATTCAACCATGTTAATGAATGGGAGTTTGTTTCGTTTTTGGTTGATTTGGGTTTTTTGTTGTTGTGGGGAGTTCTTTTGTTTTTCTCTCTCTCTCTTTTTTTAACGTTTTTGTTGTTATGTTGGTGGGTCTTGTTGTTGGTATTGTTTTTTTAGGGGTGGGTGAGTGAGTGTAGAATCAGATGGACTCAGATTTTTTTTTTTTTTTTTTTTTTTTTTTTTTTTTTTTTTTTTGAAGTGGAAGTGATAGTTCCATTGTGTTGCTTACTGACAGCGGTAACTTTAGGTCAGCTGTGCACTTTTGAT
>NC_134883.1:28672661-28677661 GCF_041734735.1 Babylonia areolata | reverse complement strand
GTTTTTTGCATGCGCTAAGTGCATGCTGCACACGGGACCTCGGTTTATCGTCTGACAGGAAATGACTAGCGTCCAGACCACTATTCAAGGTCTAGCGGAGAAGGAGAAAATACTGGCGACTGTGGGATTCCGGCGAATGTGCGCTCAGATTCTCCCGCTTCCGTGGCGGACGGGTTATACCTACCTCTGATGTGCCACCATTCAAGTGTGGGAGGTCTGTTTGGCTTTTCGAATGCGAGTATGAACAAAAATGAACTGTGAAAGTCATTCCTGTTGGAATGAATAGCGTTGGATGTGATACAGAAATGTAACCATCAGAACACCATGGATTAGTGTTTTCAGTTAAGACAGTGTGTGCAGTTACACCTACATCGTCTTTGGTTGAATCGAGTGTTCAAAAAGGAGTACATAATTATGCTGCAGGTCGGTTTGTCGACTCATACATCACTTTATTTTGAGTTTCCGTGTTTGGTGAAGTGAGTGTTGGCTGTACAATATATATCGAGTGTCCCCAAAAAGTGAACTGACCGCTTGTTGACAAGTATTTTCTCAGTGACAGAGAAACCGAATTCATTGAACATTTTCACACAGTAACCTTAGGGTATCATCAGCAAGGCTGCAAAATATCTAAAAGTTCGGATGCAAATTATGCGAGTATTGTCAAATTCAAAACAGCATGTCAAAAAATCCAATATCAGATCTGTGCAATATGCGACCATCATGTTCATGCCAGCTGCCAGGTGTTGGCATCTGTCAACCAGTGTCATCTAATAATAGCCTGTCTGGGTGTCAAGTCTATTGATTTTTGTTGTTGTTGTTGTTTTGTTTTTTGGGTTTGTTTTTGTCGTCTGTATCCAAAAATTCTTTCGTCATTCTTTGCACAGAAGACTTGCTCACTTGTAAATCGCTTGCAACTTCTCTAAGAGATTTGTGGGTCCATGGGTTCTCCTCCTGGGATTGAATCAGTTCCTCAACACGGTCCTTGTTCTCCTCCGAACGTGCTGTCTTTGGGTCTCCCACTGCCAATTTTACGTGCCACTGATCCTGTAGTGCGTATTTTAGCGATAAGTCCGTTTACAGTAACATGACTCCACCCCTTGCCTGGAAATTCCTTTGCGATCCTTCTTCCACCCCAGCCTTTCTCCTTGAAACAGTTTTCAATGGTAACCTTATCACTTTCACTCAAATAGTTGATCCTTCCAAACTCAAACATTGGACAGAACTGGTTTTGGATACAGACGACAATAATAATAATAAAATTTTTTTTAAATCAAATAAAAAAAAATAATCAATAGACTTGACACCCAGACAGGCTATTTTTAGACTGACACTGATTGACAGATGCCAACACCTTGCAGCTAGCATGAACATGATGAAGGTCACATTGCACAGCTCTGGTACTGGATTTTTTGACATGCTGTTTTGAATTTGACAATACTCTCATAATTTGCGTCCGAACTTGTAGATATTCTGCAGACTTGCTGACGATACTCTAAGGTTACTGTGTGAAAATGTTCAATGAATTCGGTTTCTCTATCACCGAGCGGTTCACTTTTGGGAGGGGCACCCGATACATATGTTGTGGGCCTTTCGCTGTCTTGATGAACTCCTACGTTTTGTCCACTGAAAATAGAAGCTGACACAGTTATCAAGGTACACAGACACAGCGGACTGAAAGAGACAGACAGGCATCAGATAGAAGAAACACAGGGACTAGAGAGAGAGACAGGTAGAAAGATTTGATCAGTTCATCGATGTGATAGGAATGACCATGGTTAGTTGGACTGCCGGTAAGCCTACTGACGTGTTTCTGTGTGACCAAGATGCATATAGAGAGTTCATGATAAATAGCTTTTCCAGATTTGGGTCTTCATAAACGGAATTATGAGAGAGTGAGAGAGAGAGACAGAGACAGAGACAGAGAGAGAGACAGAGAGAGACACAGAGAGAGAATACGCAAAGCTCAAACGTGGCTGGAACGATTGAACTGAAGCTATAATACCCATTTCTATGATGGCAACTGATCAAAACGCAGTAAATACATATTCACTATCCATACTGGGTTCTTGGTAAACATTAAAACAAAAAAATGATTGAAATGGATTAAAATTGTGACTGGTCAAAAATAAATCCACCTGTTTCGATGTGAGTGAAATGTGTAACAACGATAACTGAGGAGATTTATCTTGACAGATCGAAGCTTGATTCCCTATGTGATGCTCTCCAACATTCAAATGGAGCGCTTCATTGACGAAACTACAGCACTTACGTCAATCGTGATATGATGTCATTTCGTTTATTTATTATTATCATTATTATTATTAATTTTGTTATGGTCACTGTTACCGTCCGTGTGTGTGTTAATCGCGATAACAGGTGAATTTTTCACAACTAAATCACCGTAAACTCACATGAAGAAAAGTTGTTGTATGAAATGTGTTTCTATCAGCATTTCAATACTTGTTGTTGTTCAGTGTTTTATATATATATATATATATATATATATATATATATATATATAAATGATTATCATCATCATTATACTCTCCCTCCTCTTCATCCTCCTCAGTCCTTCTTCTTATGATGCTTTAACTGGGCTTCTACCACCACCACAACAACCACCACCACAACAACTACTACTACTACTACTATTGCTGCTGCAGCTGACGATGATGATATTATTGTTATCATCACTGATTATCATTATTGATGTTGTTGTTGTTATCCAGCATTGTTATTGTTACTGTAGTTGTTGTTGCTATCAATATCATCATTGTCATCATCATCATCATCATTATCGTTGTATTGCTGCTTTTGTTGTTGTTATTGTTGTCATTATCATTATTATCATTTTATTGTTGTTGCTGTTGTCCGGCAGTTATCATTATCATCATTATCATCACTATGGCATTGCATTGTTGTCGTTGATATTATCGTTATCATCTTCTTCTTTTTTTTTTATTGTTGGTGCTGCTGCTGTCATTATCATCATGATTATCACCATCATCATTATCATTATCATTATCATCAGAAGGACAGGCGCATGATGGGAACAATATTTAAAATGTGTTGTACTGTGCACGATTTCTCTTCCGCCGCAGAGAAAGAGTGACTCCAAGGGCAGACAACATGGCACTCACCAGCAGTGGCAGCACCTCTTACGGCCCCACCACCCTCCTCCCTCCCTTGCCCAAGTTTAATGGTACGGCGCTCGTTCACCCGTGTGTGTGTGTGTGTGTGTGTGTGTAGTGCGTGTGCATGTGTGTGTGTGTGTGTGTGTGTGTGTGTGTGTGTAGTACGTGTGCATGTGTGTGTGCATGTGTGTGTGTGTAGTGTGTGTGTGTGTGTGTGTGTAGTGTGTGTGTGTGTGTGTGTGTGTGTGTAGTGTGTGTGTGTGTGTGTGTGTGTGTGTGTGTGTGCGTGCGCGCGCGCGCGTGTGTAAGTGTGTGCCCGATATGTCTTTTCTGTTTGTTTATCTGTTAATCTGTTTGCCTGTTTGTCGGCGTGCCTGTCTGTCCGTCTCTCTCTCTCTCTCTCTCTCTCTCTCTCTCTCTCTGTGTCTCTTTGTCGGTCTTTGATTCTGTCTCTTCCTGTCTCTTTCTGTCTGTCTGTCTGTCTGTCTGTCTGTCTGTCTGTCTGTCTCTCACCGTGTCTCTTTGTCTGTCTTTGATTCTGTTTTCTTCCTCACTGTGTGTGTGTGTGTGTGTGTGTGTGTGTGTGTGTGTGTGTGTGTCTGTCTGTCTGTCTGTCTGTCTGCCTGTCTCTCTCCCTCGCTGTGTCTCTTTTTCTTTCTTTTTTTTTTCCTTTTCTTTTTTCAAATCAAGCTTGATTTGAAAAAGACAAGAAAAAAAGAGACACACGTGAGATCATTCAATCTCTTTCTTGCAAATTTACTAAGCATCTCTTCCCCATGTGTCTCCATTTCTCCAATTTCTTGCAAATCTGTGAAGCATCTTCTCCCATACGTACATGTGTACCCATTCAATCTCTTTGTTTCAAATTTGTCAAGCACCTCTTCCCATAGGTACACGTGTCACCATTATGTCCATTTCGTTCTTGCAAATCAGTCATGCACCTCCTTCCAGAGACACATGTGACTTCATTCAATCTCTTTTTTTTTTTCTTTTTTTTCAAATCAAGCAAGCACCTCCTCCTGTTGGTACACGTGTCCCCATTCAATTTCTTTTTTTTTTTTCTTTTTTTTTTCTTCTTCTTTTTTTCTTTTTATTTCAACTCAAGCAAGCATCTCCTTCCGCAAGTACATGTGTCCCTATGTAATCTCCTTTTTTTCCCTCTTTTTTTTTTTTTCTTTTTTTTTTTTTTGGCAAATTAATTAAGCACCTCCTCCAATAGGTACTTGTATCCCCATTCAGTCTCTTTCTTGCAAATCAAGCACCTCCTCCCATAGGTACATGTGTCCCCATGCAATCTTTTTCTGTTTTTATTTGTTTGTCTTTGTTGGGGATTTGTTTTTGCTTTTTTTTTTCTTTTCTTTTTTTTTTTAATCAAGCAAGCACCTCCTCCTATAGGTACATGTGTCCCCATTCCGTCCCTTTCTTGCAGATCAGTCAAGCACCTCCTCCCATAGGTACATGTGTCCCCATTCAATTTCTTGTAAATCAGTCAAGCACCTCCTCCCGTGGGTACATGTGTCCCCATGCAATCCTTTTTTTTGTTTTTGCTTGTTTGTTTGAAAATCAAGCAAGCACCTGCTCCCATAGGTACATGTGTACCCATTCAGACCCTTTCTTTCTGGCTAAAGAATCGATTGTGGGATGCCAACTGCACGTTTTCATTCCTCAGTCTTCTGACAAGCGACCTCAAGGATTAAATCCTTTGTTTGTTTGTTTGTTTGTGTGAGTGTGTGTGAGTGTGTGTGTGTGTGTGTGTGTGTGTGTGTGTGTGTGTGTGTGTGTGTGTGTGTGTGTGTTGTTGTTGTTGTTGTTGTTGTTGTTTTCTGCACGCCGTCTCAGTCAAGCATTTCCTCTCACACAGGTACT
>NC_134883.1:28650161-28665161 GCF_041734735.1 Babylonia areolata | reverse complement strand
CTCCTTCTCCTTCTTCTTCATCTTTCTATCCACCTCCTCCTCCTCCTCCTTCTTCTTCTTTCTATCCACCTCCTCCTACTTCTTCTCCATCTTCTTTCTGTCCACCTCCTCCACCCCCTCCATCTTCTTTCTATCCACCTTCTCCTCCTTCTTCTTCACCTTCTTTCTATCCACCTCCACCTCCTCCTTCTTTCTATCCACCTCCTCCTCCTTCTTCTTCATCTTCTTTCTATCCACCTCCTTCTCCTTCATCTTCTTTCTATCCACCTCCTCCTCCTACTTCTTCTTCTTTCTTTCCACCTCCTCCTCCTTTCTATCCACCTCCTCCTCCTTCTTCTTCATCTTCTTTCTATCCACCTCCTTCTCCTTCTCCTTCATCTTCTTTCTACCCACCTCCTCCTCCTACTTCTTCTTCTTTCTTTCCACCTCCTCCTCCTTTCTATCCACCTCCTCCTCCTTCTTCTTCTTCTTTCTATCCACCTCCTCCTACTTCTTCTCCATCTTCTTTCTGTCCACCTCCTCCACCCCCTCCATCTTCTTTCTATCCACCTTCTCCTCCTTCTTCTTCACCTTCTTTCTATCCACCTCCACCTCCTCCTCCTTTCTATCCACCTCCTCCTCCTTCTTCTTCTTTCTATCCACCATCTCCTCCTCCTCCTCCTCCTTTCTATCTACCTCCTCCTTCATCTTCTTTCTACCCACCTCCTCCTCCTCATTCTTCTTCTTCATCTTCTTTCTGCCCACCTTCTCCTCCTCCTCTTCCTCCACAGAAAATGGAGCTGAGAACGTCCCGCCGTAGATCACAGCGCAACGCCATCGCCGAAGGTCTCCATGCTGAGGCAGCAGCAGCAGCAGCCGTCTACGACAACCCGGCCTTCGACCCCAACATGCCGTTCCACGACGACGACGACCCCCCACCCCCTGACACGGAACACAGCCCTGCACCCCCGGCCTACAGCCAGCACGGACTCCGACGCATGGACAAAGATGCGGACCTCATCGAAACGACCTTCGACATAGAGGTGGACGAGAGTGAGGAAGGGAAGAGGAGGAGCCTGAGGAATAACCAGTCGAGGAGGAGCGTCAGCTTTAACCGGCAGGTGACGACCAGCTTCAGTCGCAGTCAGAGCACCCCGACCTTCGGGCATCTTCGCCGTGGTGACGATGGGGATGACTCCGACGCCAGCAGCTACGTGGCTTGAGAGAAAAAGATATTATGAAGGAGGAGTGTGTGTGTGTGTGTGTGTGTGTGTGTGTGTGTGTGTGTGTGTAGGGAGAAGGAGGGAGTGTGTTTGTTTGTGTGTTTGTGTGTGTGTGTTCAGTTCTGTTCAGTTCAGTTCTGTTCAGTCACTCAAGGAGGCATCACTGCGTTCGGACAAATCCATATACGCTACACCACATCTGCTAAGCAGATATGCCTGACCAGCAGTGTAATCCAACGCGATTAGGCAGGCCTTAGGGGGGGAAAAAAAGAAAGAAAAAAAGCGCACAAACAAGTAAATGGATGGATCATTAGATAAACAAATGGATGAATAAATAAACGAATAATACAAAAAGTAAGCAAATATGTAATGAAATAAAATAATATGCTGGAAAATAAATAGATTAATAAAGACATAAAAATACAATAATGATAATAAAAATGTGTGTGTGTGTGTGTGTTGGTCATTAACGTCTATTCACGAACGTGATTTTAGACGATGGGGTAGGGTGTGGGTTGTGAATTGTGTGCGCTGTGTGAGTGTGTAAGTGTATGAGAATGTGCTCGAAATAATACAATTACATACATAACGCGAAAGATGTGCTGGGACGCTGTCTCTTTTATTTCGGGCTGTTTTTTGTTTGTGTGTTTTTTGTTGTTCTTTTTGTGTGTTTTTTGTTGGTTGGGTTTGGGTCCAGGGAAGAGTCCTTTTTCCCACATTATGATAGGTTGAATGTCTGGCTCCGTGTTTTGTGTGTGTGTGTGTGTGTGCTTTTTTTTTCTCTCTCTCTTTGTTCTTTTTTTTTTCTTTCTTCTTTTTAAATGCATATTAATCTTATTTCAGTGCACTTATGTGTATTCTGTTGTTTTTCTTCCATGCTCCCAGGGTGGGTGAGAGAGAAAAATCATAAAAATTGCTTTTCTCGTTGTGCGGGTGTTAGATGAAATTACGTTTTCTTTCGTTGTTTTGTTGTTGTTGATGATGATGATGATGATGATGATGATGATTTCTTTGCAAATGTTTCCAAAAAGCTGCACCGATTTGTTGTTGTTGTTGTTGTTTGTTTGTTGTTCTGTGTTACGACTGCTGCTGTTGAAAGTTCAATGGTTATCATTTAGGAGGAAAGCATCATTTCCTTTGCAGCTTTACGGTTTTAGGTATTTTATTCAGCCAGTAACAATCACTAAGTGGGTGTTTTTTTGTGTTTTTTGGGTTTTTTTGTTCTTTGTCATTATGAAAAAAAAATCACAGCGTCCTTCACGTTTGCAACCGAAATCAGCCACTTCTTGTTGATGATGATGATGGTAATCACAAAAGAAAAGCACTTGATGACAGATTCTGGCCGACTTGAATATATAAAACTGTACATAAAACTGCAAGGGAAATCATGCTTTCCCTCTGGATGATAACCATGATGCTGATAATGATGATGTCGAGATAACCAGAAAACGATGAAAATGCTCCGGCTATCGTTGATTTTGATTCGGTTGTTTCTGTTGTTGTTGTGTCTTCTCTTCTTTGAGGGTCGTGGTTCATGGTCTTCGTTAGGGTCACGGGCGGTTTGGTTGTCAGTTTTATGCGTTTTATGAAGGCAGTGTTTGTTTTCAAACTTTCTTAAAAATATTTCTTAATGTTTCTTTAACTGATTATATATATATATATATATATATATATATATATATATATATATATATATATATATATAGACATGTCTGTCCATATTTCTGTTCTGTCGATATTACAAGAGTGTTTGAAGTACCCTGATGTGGTTTACAATTACCGATGATTATGTCTTGGACATATTTTTGAAGAGAACCATTGTTCATATCAGTGCTTTTACTGTATATTTCTTAACCGGGATGACTGGAAAGTGTCTGTTGGTGGTGGCAGTTGTCCAAGACAGGGAAAAATGGGTGTAGGTGAGATGGTGGTGCATTGGTTTGTGAACAAAAAAAGCTTGCAAAAACCTTAAAATCCCCTCCCCCCCTCTCTCTTTTTCGGAAACTCCTGGCCCGTAAAATGATTAGCTGTTGATTGTTAGCATTCAGAGTGTAAAAGGTTTGTTATGATTTATGTAAAATTCATTTTCTCAATGGCTTGTCTACAAACATTTCAACAAACATAATGAAGCATTTTGGTTTTGCCGATTAAAAAAAAAGGGGGCTGTCTTCTCGATTTTCTTGTCGATTAGAAGTTCTTGGTTTTGGTGTGTGTGTGTGTGTGTTTTCAATGTCTGTCTTCTTGTCTGCGTCACTGTATATTTGCTTGCCTCTCTGTCTGTCAGTCAAAATGTCTGTCTCTCTCCCTGTGTGTGTGTGTGTGTGTGTGTGTGTGTGTGTGTGTGTGTGTGTGTGTGTGTTGTCTGGTTTGTTTCTTTTTTTTATCGGAGAGAGAGAGAGATGGGGAGGGAGACAGAGAGTACACACGTCAGATTTTTTTTTTTTTTAACTCATGGGTATACTTCGTGCATCACTTTTCACTTTATCTCATTCAACCTTGTTTCTCACCGAAAAATTGGATATCTCGTGATCATGATGATGATGATGATGATGATGATGATGATGATTTCTATTATCGTTATCGCCCTATTTACTGTGTTCTTCTTCTACCTCTTCTTTTTCCCCCCCAAGAAACGAGTCTTCTTTCCAAGAGTAAAACTACTACTACTAATTATAATAATAATCATTGTCATAATCGAGAAGAAGAAGAAGAATGATAATCATCTGCTGACCTTTTGCCTCGATGGGTCCCATTGCTCTTCCTGATCCACATACTCTCCTTTTCCGGAGTCCTGTAAGTATGTACTTCCGGCCAAATGCAAGATCGGTCACAACAGGAAACCTGTCTCTTTCTCCCTTCCCACCTCTCTCTCCGTACCCCTCTCTTTCTGTTATTTACTTGTACGTCTTAACCACGTAATGCGGAACACTTCCAGATTCATACCTTCATGCAGTGATGTATACATACATATGCCTATTTTATACCTTCAAGCAGAGATGTAAGTATGTATGTTCGAAACTGCCGGCCGATGCTGCTCCCGATTACTGATGGCAGAAATAAATAAGCAGGGATTTTTGGTGCTTTTAAAATTTTTAAACCACATTTCGTTTACACACACACACACACACACACACACACACACACACACATATATATATATATATATATATATAAGCCCACTCCTACACAGGAGCGACCGTAGGAGTTGCAGCCCCCTGCCAGGAGCCAGTTGCATTGCTTGGTTCTGACTTTTTCACAGTTGCACGTGACTGTATGCCTAGGTGTGTGTGTGTGTGTGTGTGTGTGTGTGTGTGTGTGTACTACTAACTACGCTATTGCTTTCAGGAAGCGGTCAGAAAAACAAAAATCCTGCCCATGGGAGTGGTGTGCTCAGTGGAACGAAACTACGAGCTCCGTTTTGCTTTTCCAGGAAGGGACCGGACGGAAGGAAGCTGATTTTATGCACGGCTTTTTGGTCAAGTGCTGGTAGTAGTGTAGCAAGTCTTTTCTTTTCTTTTTTTCACTCCGGGGTAAAAAAAAAAAAAAATAATAATAATAATAATCTGACTAACACCAGATTAAACCCGGGGTCAATGAAGACTGGCCTGGAATGATCCCCACGGGGCACGGTCTACACTTAAGTGGTCAGAATTGACCCCCAGATCCCATGCGTTTGATTTTAAACCCCACCCCACCCCCACCCCACCTGCACCCCCCCTTTCCCCCTTTATTGATAATAGGAGAGAGAGACAGACAGACAGAGAAGTGTGAGTGGGAGAGAGAGAGAGAGAGAGAGAGAGAGAGAGAGAGAGAGAGAGACGGACGAACAGACGGACAGATAGACAGACAGACTGACAGACCGAGACAGACAGACAGAGAAAGAATGGGGAGTGAGGGATTGCAGGGAGGGGGAAGTCAATTTGCTTATACCATAGACTGGCACAATAGCCAGTTGGTTAAAGCGTTGGACTTTCAGTCTGAGGGTCCCAGGTTCGAATCACGGTAACGGCGCCTGGTGGGTAAAGGGTGGTGATGATTTTTCCGATCTCCGTGGTCAACATATGTGCAGACCTGCTTGTGCCTGAACCCAGTAATCTAAGAATAGGTGGATAGCGCATGCCTTCTTTGAGTCCCTTTGCTGACTGAAGCCAGTGGAAGTGTTCAATCAGCCATTTTGCTGCTTGTGTCAGTATAACTCGAAGCGGTAACTTCATATGTGTAGCCGAGTTCTCAGCTGGCTTCATGGCAAGCTTTCACATGCTCGCGGCGGTAATTAAGCTGACATTCCTGTGTGTGCCTCCACAGCAAGTTTGCGCTATGTGTCACTGGACTGTTTTCCTGTAATAACTTTGGTAAATATACCATTGGCAGATATCAATCAAGACACAACATTTGGCATGTACTGTGGGCAAGCATAACACGATTTCGTGAAAATAAACGGTTACAGTTCAGAAACTACCACCAGTTAGCAGACGACTTCTCAACGGACTGACGGCCGGATACGAGTAACAATATGGCGTCGACTTGGCTTCAGCTTTCCATCTATGAGCTATCCATCTATTTTTAGACAATGGCCTGAACCCCCTTCGTGTGTATACGCAAGCAGAAGATCAAATACGCACGTTAAAGATCCTGTCGTCCATGTCAGCGCGTCGGTGGGTTATGGAAACAAGAACATACCCAGCATGTACACCCATGAAAACGGAGTATGGCTGCCTACATGGCGAGGTAAAACCGGTCATACACGTAAAAGCCCACTCCTGTACATCCGAGTGAACGTGGGTGTTGCAGCCTACAAACGAAGAAGAAGAAGTCTATAACATAAAGATGTTTACTGTGTAATCGACGTTTTGGAGCTGAATTTGAGTCGATATGTTTGATGGTATATGATTGTTGTTTTCCCTTAAACTTCTTCTTCTTCTTCTTCCTCGTTCGCCTCCCATCAGATGAGCAGCCCGGTGTCCTCGATGAAGGCTGCCGTCCGTCGCAGCTCCTCCAGGGTGCCGTACAGTTTGGCTTCCACTGCTGTCGGTGTTAGCCAGTACTTCCTCCTGGATGCTGCATGCGCCCTACAGTCTTGAAGGATGTGGTCGGTTGTCATTGGTCCCTCACCACAAGGGCACTCTCCACTCTATCCAATGCCAAATTTTGTGTGCATGTGGTGGAGCAGGCGGTTGTGTCCAGTCCTCAGGTGGAAGATCTTGACCTGTTCCCGTCGTTCCAGCAAATGGTATCTGTCTTCTGGGTTATATATCCCCTTAAACAATGCCCTCTGAATGAACAGAACACATTTTTGAGATTAAATGCATGATGTTATCTGTGCAAGAAACAGTGATGACTCGATCAATTAATGTCAGGAGGCAAACTGATATGTTCTGATACACACATAGAAACGCAAATATACATTAATGCATTATATATGCAGATGTGAACACATCATTAAGGCCCAAGTACGTGCATTTTATTGATTTATTGCCGGAATACTCACTACAAATACAATGGCAAGTGCTTTCTCCTTTAAGTTTCATTGGACAATCACAAAACGTGTGTTCGTCCTGTCAAAATTTCTTCAAAAGCTGGACATAAAAAGTAGATATATATATATCTATATAATTTTTTTTTTCAAGACCACCGGCTCCCCAAGAAACTGCTGTACGGCGAACTCCAACATGGCAATCGCTCCCATGGAGGCCAAAAGAAGCGCTTCAAAGACACTCTGAAAGCTTCTCTGAAGGCCTTCAGCATCAGCCACGACACATGGGAGCTGAACGGACGAACCACACATCTTCCACTTAAAAAGGACTCAACACAGTCATAAACATGACCATACAGACCACTTTGTTTCAGCGTATATAACAGTCTGCTATGCCACATTCGGTTATAAGTTCTGGTGAGATCGAAGGACCTAAGGATACTTTTTCGCTTGGAAAACTTTTTGTGTGTGTGTGTGTGTGTGTGTGTGTGTGTGTGTGTAGTGAAACGGGTAAGATGATCAGCTGTAGATCTTCCTTTCCGAAACCCAGTTTTTAAGCTGACGGAATTATGCATGTATGTATGTGAGAGCTGTATTATCAATGGCTTTTCCATTGCAATGGGAAATCATTTAAAGCTGAGAGGACTGTAACTCTCAAACTAGTAGGCAAAATTGCACTGGCTTTTAGTGGTGCAACTTGGCCTTTGGGTATCAGCCCAACACCAACTGTCCTGAAACCCTCTTGGCCGGGAGAGTGGGGGTGTAATTTGGGTAAGACACTCTACTAAAATCAAATTTTAACCCAGATAGCTGGGGCATCAGTTGCCTCCTCTGCTGTTCTGATGGTCATAGTCGGGCATGACCAACTATCATACATGTGTATGTATGTATGTAAGTATGTATGTATGTATGCACGGTTTGTTTTTGTTTTTTTTTGTTTTGTTTTTGTTTTGGGTTTGTTTGTTTTTTTTGGGGGGGTTGTTTGTTTGTTTTGGTTTTGTGTGTGTGTGTGTGTGTGTGTGTGCTGTTGTGTGTGTTTTGTTTGTTTGTTTTGTTTTGTTGTGTTTTGGTGTGTGTGTGTGTGTTGTTGTTGTTGTTGTTGTTTTGTTTTTGTTTTGTTTTGTTGTGTTGTGTTTTGGTATGTGTGTGTGTGTGTGAGTGTGTGTGTGTGTGTGTGTGTGTGTGTGTGTGTGTGTGTGTAGTTTGCTAGGTATAATTTGGTGTGTATATGCAACTTAAATGCAATCAATTATGTATTATATGTATTTCTGAAAGTAATCAGAGCAATTTTCTGGACAGAGCAATGCATGAGTATCCATTATTATCATTATCATTATCATTAGTAGTAGTATTGTTGTTGTTGTTGTTGTTGATATTATTGTCATTTAGCAAATGAAAAAAGGTAGACCATTTTCATTAATTGAAAACTGTCGGGGAGATGTAAATACTGCTTTCCACAAGCAAAGGAAGACATAAAACTGTACACAGGTGCAAGCACTGTATGTATTTGGAAACTATAAAGAATGAACAAGCACCATTGAATTAATGTGAAACAAATGCAAGGGGGATAAATACGAAAAAGAAGAACGCATATGAGGGGAAAAAACACACATACCAAAAAAACAAACAAAAAAACATATACCTGAATACTCAAAATCTAAGTCGGAATTGTAATAGCCTGCAAGCATCTGAGGTCCACAAACTATATCAAAACAAGTTAACATGTAGATAAATATAATACATAGATCATGTTTAACAGACATGTACCAATGCAACGCAGACACAAAGACAGTGCAATTCATGACATTCTTCTTTTTTTTCTTTTTCTTTTCTTTCTTTCTTTTTTTTTTTTTTTTTTTTTTAAGAAACTAATCGGTAGTCTATGTGTTGATTTTTTTTTTTTTTTTTAAAAAGGTTGACTTTCCACACTTCGGACAAATCAACTTTCTGCCACATCACATAGGTCGACTATTTGGGGGGTGTCCTCAGGCTGTTGACTTATCCGGGGTCAACTTCATGAAATGGCTTCTGCTTATTACAGAAGTTATATTGATGCATACATCAGGCAGAAGTAGCACAATTCTGCCATGTAATGAGACATTAAACCAATCTGAAAATACACTGAGGCATTTTTTTTTTAAAATCAACACATTAAAGTTTCAGATATAACTCCAAAGCATAGAAAGTCTGCTGTGTTTCACAGTTAGTGTGAAGGTCTTTATCAACATTCGCCCAAGTGCTCATTTTGTTGGTAAAGGTAGCCTCCTCTTTCAGTCTTTGACTTCCTTTTACACGTATCATTATCAACAAGCAGATTAAATCGATACTTCGCAAGAAACTGTTACTGAAAGGAGGTGAAGGAGGATGCTAATTGTTATTCAGAGAATGATGTCTTCCGAATGACCTCATCCCATACTGCGTATAATAGTCACAAACAAACATCTCAGCAAACAGACCTAAGTGCCTTACTGTCTAGAATTTGTTACCATTAAACCTAAATGAATCCACACCATTCCACTGTCACTTTGGGGGGACGCTAAATAATGTACACCTGTGTGATTTACATGTTGATGTTTGTGCTGCATGTTTTTCGTTGTCAAAAAGTGCAGTGGAATGTTTTCAGTCTCGTCAGTCTCAGTTTCAGTAGCTCAAGGAGGCGTCACTGCGTTCGGACAAATCGATATACGCTACACCACATCTGCCAAGCAGATGCCTGACCAGCAGCGTAACTCAACGCGCTTAGTCAGGCCTTGAGAAAAAAAAGAAGAAAAAAAAAGGTGAATAAATAATAGATACGTTTACATAAATAAATAAGTAAATAAATAAATAATAATTATGATATAAAAAGGTAGTAGTACTGGTAATGATATAAAAAGGTAGTAGTAATGGTAATAATAAAAAAAATAATAATAATGAAAAATAAATAAATAAATAAATAAATAATACAACAATGATGATAAATAAGCAAATAAGTCTCGTCAAAAACAGATTTATTTTTTGTCTATTCCATTTGCGAGTTTTATGGGGACGACCTTTTCAACCTTTTGATAACCAAAAAAAAAAAGAAAAAAAAAGTGTATTTGGAACAAGTCATAATTCACCGTTAGAGGGTAGTCTATATTTCTTTTGCTTTGAAACTTTTTGCACAACAAAAAGAACAAAACCTAGTTATCACACCTCAATGCAAAACTGTTTTGTTTTTATTCAGAAACAAATCGCTGTGTGAGCAGAAACTATTGTTCCTTTTAAGGGTGGCGGAATTAAGAGAGGGGGCTTTTTTTTTTCTTCTTCTTGCAAGTGACGACTACATAATGGTCCATATTATTTTCCACAGCTTCCTCAAGTGTTTATGACATGATTAGTATGTTTGAAGATGGCAGTGGTGATATAGATGACGGCGGTGCAGAATACAGTTCTAGGTATTTGGTCATTGACTGACAATTCTTCCGACATCAATATTTCCCACCAGTAGTACGTCAGATCCTTGTGACAAAGGGTGACGGTGGTGTATATATATATATATATATATATATATATATCTCTGTGTGTGTGTGTGTGTGTGTGTGTGTGTGTGTGTGTGTGTGCGTGTACACGCTCCTTCCTCTCTCCCTCACACACACTGACGCACACACACACACACACACACACACACACACTCCTTCCTCTCTACCTCACACACACACACACACACACACACACACACACACACACACGCTCCTTCCTCTCACACACACACACACACACACACACACACACACACACACACTCCTTCCTCTCTCCCTCACTCACACACACACACACACACACACACACACACACACACTCCTCTGGTTTTCCAAAGTCAAAAGTTAAAAAGAGCGTTTTAGTTTGCTCTCTCTCTCTCTCTCTCTCTCTCTCAAACCGCACATGTGGGCAGACATATGCGATCACCCAATTACGAGATGATGACTGGTGACTCACAAACATTCATTTTACGCAACGACCGAGAGACGTCACACAGACAGCCGTCCTAACACTTACTGAGATGAAAGCGTCTGTAAATGGTGGAATGACACTCCACTGTATGCATGCACATAATCATAGGAAGGGAAACAACTGTGGCTATGACTCACACGTCGCTCCACAATGGCCCATGTGTCTCTACGTAACGCAATTAGACCACGACAGATTTATCACGTGTTCGAGTGTTCGTTTCCTGAACAAAGGAAGTTTAGGCTGGGCGATTTTGGTCCGTGCGTAATTGGAAATTCAAGACGTGACTGTTTGTTTTAAGAGAGACAGGCAGACAGACAGACAGACCGGGTGAGAGAGAGAGAGAACAAAATCTGGGCCATGTAGCACGCAGTTTTTAATTCATGACCCTGTCGTTATGACAAATTAAATAGGGTGTGTTGGCACACACGTGAATCCTGCCGTCCCTGCACTAGAGTTACGAGTGCGTTGAATATTCTGCCCTTTTTTTTCCTTTTTTTTTTCTTTTCGTTTTATTGCATGTCTTTTTTCTGTATTTCGTTATATTTTATTTCATCCTGTTTTATTTTTATTCAAATCTCCTTCATTTTGATTGCAATTTTTATTAATTTTTTTGTTAAAAATCTCATTTTGAAAGGGGGAATGAGAGAGTGGTGAAGGGAGGTAATGCTTGGGTATTATGTGGGGGGAGATGTTGATGTTTGGTATCTTGCTGGTAACGCAACACCAACGAGCGGCCTACATCTAGGAAAATCGGAAATTCTCAGAAAAGTCAAAGAATACCAAAAAGAACAGGTACAAGGCCATCACACCATCGATCGCCTCAAAGAAATAAAAGCAGAGAGAGGGAGCGGCCGAAAGTCTAACATGAAAGGTAGAGCACGATGCTTTGCAAATCAAACAAATATCGGCATCATTTCCAAACCAACATTGCGCAAATTTCTTCAAAACGGAACAGAGTCTCTGTGGGCCTTTCCAAATACAATAGACTGAGCAACACACTAGACGCCACGTTCTTGGCATCAGAGATCTTTTCCCATCCCTCTTGGCAGCCTCTGTGCGTGTGCGTGTGTGGATGTGTGTGTTTGTGTGGATGTGTGGGTCTGTGTTTTTGAGTGCGTTTGTGAATGCGCGAGAGTGTAAGTGTACACAAGTGTCAGGAGAGATCTGTGTACGGGTGTGTGTGTATATATATATATATATATATATATATATATATATATATATATATATATCTTTGTATATATGTGTGGGGGTTGGGGGTGGGAGATATGGGCGTATATGTGTGTGCTTGTACAAGTAAGTGTTCATCTCTGTGAGTGTGTGTTTGCGTGCGTGTGTGTGTGTGTGTGTGTGTGCCGTGGAAGCTGCGATACGTAGGCTAGAAATGAGTGTGTGGAGGAGGGGGTTGGAGGAGGTGCAAGCTAATGTGTGTGTGTGTGTGTGTGTGTGTGTTGGAGCTCATGTACGTTTATATGTATTTGACTGTACTTTCATATCTGTGAAACTGCATGTTTGGTGCATTTCTGTTATGCATGTGTGGGTGTATGTGTGAATGTGTGTCGTCATATTTTACATTCATTCGCTTAATTATCACCATTGTTGTCTTATTTATTTATTTATTTATTTTTTATTATTATCATTTTATTAGTATTACTATTATTATTACTACTACCTTTTTCTATATTATAATTATTATTTATTTATTTATTTATTTATTTATTTATTTATGTAAGCTTACCTATTATTTATTCCCCCCCCCCCCTTTTTTTTTTTTTTTTTTTTTTTTTTTTTTTTTTTTTTTTTTCAAGGCCTGACTAAGCGCGTTGGGTTACGCTGCTGGTCAGGCATCTGCTTGGCAGATGTGGTGTAGCGTATATGGTTTGTCCGAGCGCAGTGACGCCTCCTTGAGCAACTGAAACTGAAACTGAAACTGGTATCACAACCGGAAGTAGTAGTAATTGTAGTCGCAGTCGTAGAAGAAGCATTATCATAGTCTCAGCGGAAGTGTCATCATTATTATCATCATCGTCATTATCATCATCATCATCATCATCATCATCACAATGACCATTATTTTCATAATTATCATTGTCTTCGTCGTCGTGGTCATCATGATCATACTTTCTCAGACTGCCCTCGTCATTTTTCGTAGTTATTTTAGTTTCATTGTTGTTATGATCATCATAGCAATATGATATTGGAAAATCTTAAAGAAACCGTTAACGTCACAAGTTTCCCGCAAATTAATCGATAAGGGTGAACAATACAGCGAGGCCTGTGTACGTTAGAGTCACGCTTTCATACTTATGTACCATAGTGAGAAAGTCGATCTTCAACTTTGAAACCGAAAATGACCGAGACTGGAGTTGGAGAGCCCAAAATAATGTGAGTTTCGTATGTAGCAGAGCTTACTCACATAATAGTCAGCAGCAGCAACAACAACAACAACTAAAAACGGATAGGCCCAATGTCTGTGTTAACTGCCCACTATGTGTGTGAAGTTTGTGTCACACTCACATGACTGAATATGGTGCTTAAAAAATCATTATTTTTGTTGTTTTTTTATTTTTCTCTCTCTTTTTTTACGGACATATTCGCGCAAGGTATGAGATTATGATCAGAATCAGAATCAGAACAGCTTGATAATCTCAGAAGAGAAATTATGTGTTGAGAAGTCTGTGATATAGATTACAAGCAAAACAGCCTCAGTAACAATTGGTACACAACATATATAACAAAACTTCAGTCAGCAAAATCAAAGCAAAACGAGTTACACACACACACACACACACACACACACACACAACGACGCAAGAATGCTGACAAATATGACGATGACGGTGGTGGTTGGTGGCGATGAAGACGATTACGACTGATGACGGTGATGGATAACGATGATGATAGCGATGACGAATCTAGGTTCTGTTGTGTTCCGAGTTTCCTGTAGAAAGATTTTATCTAGAAGATGCATGCCTCGACCAAATCTCTCTGTCTCTGTCTCTCTCTGTGTCTGTCTCTGTTTCTCTGTCTCTGTCTTTGTCTCTGTCTGTCTGTCTGTCTCTCTGTCTCTGTCTCTCTCTGTCTGTCTCTCTCTGTGGGAATATGTGTATTGGGGGTGGGGAGTAGAGGGCGTGAACAATCAGGCGAAATCTAAACAGTTCCATGCATGTCTGTTAGGTTTTAGGATCCTGGGTCCTGTGAGGAAGTTTGTTTTATTGGACTCGCGGAACTGTGTGTGATCAGTCGTTGCAAAGGACTGTATCATATGTGTGTGTGTGTGTGTGTGTGTGTGTGTGTGTGTGTGTGTGCGTGTGTGTGTGTGTGTGTGTGTGTGTGTGTGTGTGTGTGTGTGTGTGTGTGTGTGTGTGTGTGTGTGTGTGTGTGTGTGTGTAGAATAGAATGGGGGTTAGGGGGTGCACGGGGGGGGGGGGTAGTACCTCTAGAGGGGGGGGGGGGGGCTTGTCACGCTTTTCCGGGAGTGGTTCGTCCTCTGTTGGTCCCCACCGGCACCCAGGTCTCACTTATGGGTCCTAGAAGCTGCTAGCATGCGGCAGCGCCCAACCCCCGGGCAACGGCTTTGACAGGCTGGCTAAACTAGGTGAGGGTAGCCGACGGGTCTCAAACCCTCGGTGAGTTAGGGCTTGTCTACCCAAGCACAGATGGCTCACTCTTCATCCTCAGGAGGCTTCAAGCAAAAACCAAGGTGAGGACAGACACCGTCAGCGACTTCCTGTTTGCTGATGATTGCGCTCTCAACGCTGCCTCCGAAGCTGACATGCAACACAGCGTCGACAAGTTCTCTGCTGCCTGTGACAACTTTGGCCTCACAATCAGCACAAAGAAGACTGAGGTGATGCACCAACCAGCTCCAGGAAAGCCTTACGTTGAACCAAACATCTTCATCAACGGGCAACGACTGAACGCGGTGGACAAGTTCACATACCTGGGCAGTACACTCTCTCGCTCAGTTGTCACCGACGACGAGGTGAATGCCAGACTCGCCAAAGCCAGCGCTGCCTTCGGCAGACTCCATAAGAACGTTTGGAACAGAAACGGCATCACCCTGGAGACGAAGCTCAAAGTATACAAGGCCATAGTTCTCACCACACTGCTCTATGGATGTGAATCATGGACGTTCTACAAACGCCACGCCAAAAAGCTGAACCACTTCCACACCACCAGACTCACAAAACTTCTTGGCATAAAGTGGCAAGAGAAGATCCCTGACACAGAGGTGCTCACTCGTGCAAACTTGCCCAGCATCTACACCATCTTGATGCAAGCCCAGCTGCGCTGGGTAGGCCATGTAGTTCGCATGCCAGACCACCGGCTCCCCAAGAAACTGCTGTA
>NC_134883.1:28640161-28642661 GCF_041734735.1 Babylonia areolata | reverse complement strand
TCACAGCGGATTTCTTCTACAGAATTGTGCCAGAGGACAACACTCTCGTTGCCATGAGGGTTCTTTTTCAGTATGCCAGGCGCGTGCTGCACGCGGGACCTCGGTTTATCGTCTCATCCTTCTCCTTCTTCTTCTTCTTCAGCGTTCGTGGGCTGCAACTCCCACGTTCACTCGTACGTACATTAGTGGGCTTTTACGTGTATGACCGTTTAAACCCCGCCATGCAGGCAGCCATACTCTTCTTCTGCGTTCGTGGGCTGCAACTCCCACGTTCACTCGTATATACGCGAGTGGCCTTTTTACGTGTATGACCGTTTTTACCCAGCCATGTAGGCAGCCATACTCCGCTTTCGGGGGTGTGCATGCTGGGTATGTTCTTGTTTCCATAACCCACCGAACGCTGACATGGATTACAGGATCTTTAACGTGCGTATTTGATCTTATGCTTGCGTATACACACGAAGGGGGTTCAGGCACTGGCAGGTCTGCACATATGTTGACCTGGGAGATCGGAAAAATCTCCACCCTTTACCCACCAGGCGCCGTCACCGTGATTCGAACCCGGGACCCTCAGATCGAAAGTCCAATGCTTTAACCATTCGGCTATGGCGCCCGTCCAGCCATACTCCGATTCCGGGGGTGTCTCATCAGAACGACTAGCTAGATGCTCAGTTCGAATTTCCAGTCACACTTTGGAGAAAGGGCGACAGCGGACATATTGCTGGTGTTCACTCTCGGCGTCGGGTTGTCCGGTGCTGTGGAGTCTTGGGTCTTGGTGCTGTTCATTCCAGGTGGTCGCCGCGGCGACAGAACTCTTGGAGAACTCTCGGGCCTGGTTAACGCCGGGATATCATTATGACAGGAAGCGTAGAGTACAGCCTTGTCACGCAGTCCCAAACCAAAATGGACCTCCATAGCAACATCGTCATCATCATCGTCATCCTCCTCCTCCTTCATCGTCATCAATATAAACAAAATAGTCTCAAAGTCTGTGGCCTTTCATGCCCTGCTCTCATGGTGACCTCAGTTTCGATACCCCTCCACTTCTGTGCTTGGGGTGAGTCCTGTCAATGTCGTCAGTATCGGCGGATTCGTCGGGGGCTGTTGTTTGAGGGACGTGGTGGCGGTCTCCACTCTGGGAGGGACGCTCACTTAGTCTGGCTCCGCGACTAAGCCATTATTGTCGTTAGTAGGGGGCTTAGTAGGTGGTGTCCTAAGTACGTAAAATCAGAACAGGCACCACTGAACACCACCGAAGTGACTCAGCAGCAGTGCAGGGTCTCCTCTGGTGTGTGGCCTCCTGGCGACCTAACATCGATGGTTCCCTGTGGACTGCCGACGCTGGAACTGCGACGGACGAACCCGGGTGTGGCCGTGTATGGGGGAATCTAAATGAGCGGCGTGGGAGTAATGCCACTGAAACGGTGCAGATGATGGGGCAGCAAAAAAAAAAAAAAAAAAAAAAAAAAAAAAAAAAAGAACTCTTGGAGAAATCTTGTTTTGATAGCCTGGCTCCTTAGGACCAGAGGTGCTTGGGGAGTCATCTTTTTCATCGTGTTGCGCATTGTCACATCTTGCATATGATACAGGGAAAGGAGCTCAGAAGATTAGTGTATATCAGTCCGTGTATACATGCGTGCGTAAGCTGGTGCGTGCGTGCGTGTTTTTGTTGTTGTTGTTTTTTTGTTGTTGTTTTGTGTGTGTGTGTGTGTGTGTGTGTGTGTGTGTGTGTGTGTGCGTGAGTTATATTCCATGCTATTTTTTTATGTTTCGTGATTAACTCTTGTTGTTGTAGTTGTTGTTGTTGTTGTTACCGTCTACACCGAGTGTCCGTTCCGATTTTCTTTTTTCTTTCACTTTTTTTTCTTTCTTTTTTTTTTTCCTTTTTCATCTTTTGTGCATGTGAGTGGGTGTGTGTGTTTGTGTGTGAGGGAGGGCATGGTGTAAAGAAGCTTCCAGCTTATCCAGTTACCCTCAATAAAACATTTGTTCATTGTACTACGTTCCGTATACTGACTGAAACTATCGCTTGGTTAGGCGTTTCGCAGTTCTCCCACAGCATGGAGCACGGTGGCCGAGTGGTTGACAGAGTTGGACTGACAGTTTGTGGGGTTAGCAGATTCTTGGTTTTAAACATGACAGCAACAGGCCGGCAAATAGCCGAGTGGTTAAAGCGTTGCACGTTCAGTCTGAGGGTCCCGGATCTGAATCTCGGTAACGGCGCCTGGTGGGTAAAGGGTGGAGATTTTCCCGATCTCCCAGGTCGGCATGATGTAATTATTTGTATTTGTATTTCTCTCTTTAAAAAAAAAATTATTTATTTATTTATTTTTGTTACAACAGATTTCTCTGTGTGAAATTCGGGCTGCTCTCCCCAGTGAGAGCGCGTCGCCACACGGAGAGTGCCACCTTTTTTTTTTCTTTTTTTCTTTTTTCCTGCTTGCAGTTTTGTTTTTCCTATCGAAGTAGATTTTTCTACAGAATTTTGCCAAGAACAACC
>NC_134883.1:28632661-28635161 GCF_041734735.1 Babylonia areolata | reverse complement strand
AAAGTTTCTTCCTTTTCATGGGGAAAATATCAGTTAGTGATTTCAAAACAAACATTCGATCTAATGTAGAATGGAACTGTCTAAATCCTGCTTGGGCCCTTGAAAGTATATTGTTTACATTGATATAATGAGTCAGTCTAGCATTTGATACTGTAGTGAATAGTTTTCCAACACAGCTGAGCAAAGTCATTCCCCTGTAATGATCACAGTCAAGTGTGTCACCTTTGCCTGTATACAATGGCAATATCAAGCCGGATACCCATTTTTCTGGTACAACACCTTTGTCCAGTATCTTGTTAAACAATATGTTTCTTTCAACAAAGGAACGCTGTTAATGATATACTCATTACGAATCATGTCTTCACCGGCACTTTTGCCTTTCTTCAGGCTTTTGATGGCTGAAGTAATTTCATCTTCAGTAATACACACATTCAAAATATCATCATTATCCTCAAAATTGATAGTATGCATTGCCGTTGTACTGCCGATATGTTCATTATCATTAACGCTGAGGTTGCTGAAATGGTGAAACATGTCTTCTAAATTTATGGGACATGATGATTTCTTTTTCTTTTTAATTCTATTCCATAGTTCTCTTGAATTGCTTTTGCGTAAACTTCATAGTTCTCTTTGAACAGGAAGGAGGAAGAAAGAGGGATGAACACACACACACACACACACACACACACACACACACACACACACACATCAGACAACTTCCAGCGACAACATGACAAGAGGCGATCGACGGACTGAGGACTTCCCCATTTAAAACTGCAAACACGCTCCCCTGGTTCACCCCCCACCCCCCACGACACCCCCCTCCCCCCAGCGTCCCCCCCCCCCCCCCACACACACACACACACACCCAGCACCAAACCAAGTCAAGTCTTTACTTCCCGATATGCTCGAAAGCATTCAGCACAGCTGTGCGCTGTGATAGAAAAGTGAAGCCGAGAAGGACTTTGGTCTTTAAACCCGGATGGATTAGCGAAACAAGCGAATGCTTGGAAGAAAGGAAGAAGAAGAAGACGAAGAAGAAGAAAGCCAGACTACTGTGCAGCCAAGCGTGTCTTGGTGAATATAATCCTTTATTGCACATAAGTTCAGGGTGTACATAACAGCAACAACAACAATTATGATAATAATGACGGGCGGAATAGCCGAGTGGTTTAAGCATTGCACTTTCAATCTGAGGGTCCGAGGTTCGAATCTCGGGTAATGGCGCCTGGTGGGTAAAGGGTGGAGATTTTTCCAATCTCCAAGGTCAACATTATGTGCAAACCTGCTTGTGCCTGAACCCCCTTTGTGTGTATACGCGAGCAGAAGATCAAATACGCACGTTAAAGACCCTGTAATCCATGGCAGTGTTCGCACAGGACACTGCGGCCTCCGAGCACACCTGAAGAGGATTGGAGTGGCAGCCACATCCCTATATGATTGCGGCCAGGCTGACCAGACCCCATCCCATATTCTCCAAGACTGCCCCCTGTATGAGAAGATGCGGCAGCAGTCCTGGCCTGGGGGTGCTGACCTCAACACCAAGCTCTGGGGGACGGCAGCCGATCTTCACCGGACGTCCGAGTTTGTGGCATCCCTCGGACTTCGACCCTGACTGCGTAGCTGTCGAACGCAAAGAAGAAGGAGGAGGAGGAGGGTGGGTTATGGAAACAAGAACATACCCAGTATGCACACCCCTGAAAACGGAGTATAGCTGCCTACATGGCGGGTTAAAAACGGTCATACACGTAAAAGCCCACTGGTGTACATACGAGTGAACGTGGGAGTTGCAGCCTACGAACGAAGAAGAAGATAATAGCAATAATGATAACAATGATAATGATAATAACGATGATTCATATAGTGTTTTTATATAACAGTCTAAGCAGCTTTACGTGCTTTTCATAACAAGCGTCTCGAAGTGCTTTATGATAGCACCAACAGTCAGACACAAACCGCACAAACACACACACACACACACACACACACACACACACACACACACACACACACATTTACACACATACATACATACATAAATACATACATACATACACATAGACAGATAGATAGACAGACTGGGTGGGGTAGACCGTGGGGTAGTTAATTACATTTAGGTTTAACGTCGACGCGCACCTGGCACGCACGATTTGGCCGACAGGAAATTAGCATCCCAGGACAACGATGGTTGGTCAGGGGTGGTGAAGGGTGGGTATTCGACCAACACTGACACCGCCGGAATCGCCATACTGTATTACACTACGTACTTGGCATCTCCTACAGAGACCACATCACTAACACGGAAGTGAAGAACAGAATCAAGCAAAGTATTGGACCCTACGAAGACCTTCTGTCCATAGTGAAGAAACGCAAACTTAGGTGGTATGGACACATCTCCCGATCATCTGGTCTTGCCAAAACGTTCCTGCAAGGCACCGTATAAGGAGGCAGAAGGAGAGGACGGCAGAAGAAGAGATGGGAAGACAACATCCGGGGGTGG
>NC_134883.1:28592661-28615161 GCF_041734735.1 Babylonia areolata | reverse complement strand
GTGGGGGATTCCCCTAATCCTTTTCACTTGCTGACACTGACTGGCTGTTATCATCTGTGCAGCTATCACTCTTTGCCCCAGTCACTTTCGTCTGTCTGTGTGACTTGTCTGTCTGTCCGTCAGTCTCGGTGTCTTGTCTGCCAGTCTGTCTATTTCAGTGTGTGGCTGGTTCTCTGTGTGTGTGTGTGTGTGTGTGTGTGTGTGTGTGTGTGTGTGTGTGTGTGTGTGTGTGTTAGTCTGTTTGTCTGTCTGTCAGTCGATCTCACGGTCTATGAATGTGTCTTTGTCTGTCTCAGTGTCTCTCTGTCTCACGTACTGAGTCTCTCTCTTCAATCTCTTGACTTCTCTCACTGAGTATATGTGTTCCGTGTCTGTCTCTCCCCGAGTCTCTCTCTCTCTCTCTCTCTCTCTCTCTCTCTCTGTGTGTGTGTGTGTGTGTGTGTGTGTGTGTGTGTGTGTGTGTGTGTGTGTAAGAGAGAGAGTCTCTTTGTCTGTCTGTTAGTCGATCTCACGGTCTATGAATGTGTCTTTGTCTGTCTCAGTGTCTCTCTGTCTCACTACTGAATCTCTCTCTTCAATCTCTTGACTTCTCTCACTGAGTATATGTGTTCCGTGTCTGTCTCTCCCCGAGTCTCTCTCTCTCTGTCTCTCTCTCTGTCTCTCTCTCTCTCTCTCTCTCTCTCTATCTATCTATCTATCTGTGTGTGTGTGTGTGTGTGTGTGTGTGTGTGTGTGTGTGTGTGTGTGTGTGTGTGTGTGTAAGAGAGAGAGTCTCTTTGTCTGTCTGTTAGTCGATCTCACGGTCTATGAATGTGTCTTTGTCTGTCTCAGTGTCTCTCTGTCTCACTACTGAATCTCTCTCTTCAATCTCTTGACTTCTCTCACTGAGTATATGTGTTCCGTGTCTGTCTCTCCCCGAGTCTCTCTCTCTCTGTCTCTGTCTCTGTCTCTCTTCCGCGCCTGTCTCTGTCTCTGTCTCTGTCTCTCTCTGTCTCTCTGTCTCTGTCTCTGTCTCTGTCTCTGTCTCTGTCTCTGTCTCTCTCTCTCTCTCTCTCTCTCTCTCTCTCTCTCTCTCTTCCGCGCTTGAGGGCTGGATGAAAAAAAAAAAAAAAAAAACCAGCTGTCGTGCTTACTAGTACTCGATCTGTGACTACCCTCGTAAAATAAAAATTCGTTTCAGTCGTTTCGTTTCGTTTCGTTTCTCTCATCTCTCTCTCCGATTTTCAATCAGTTGATTCGATACGGTATAGTGTGCGTAGGCCGTGTGCCGGGACTGTGCCGAGTAAAAGCCGCTGCGGCGGCCGGGGGGAAGTTTATCATGTGGGCGCTCTTTCTCAGTCCTATGGTTGTTGTTTTTTTTTTTTTGGGGGGGGGGGGGGGTTGTTTGTTTGTTTGTCAGTCTTTGGATCCTTTTTTTTTTTTTTTTTTTTTTTTTTGTTTAACCATAAGAGGATCCATGCACGTATGACTAACAATTAACTCAGTCGCGGCCACTCAGTGACTGCCGTCAGGTGACTGAGAGCAGTAACGGTGTAGGCGGGCAGACTGACGTGACATTGATCCGATTGGATCACTGAGTCAGGCGCATGGGATTATAAGGTATAGCATCTCGCCGATGTAACGTACGTGTAGGCTATTGCCTATTCAGTAGATGCCGTTGTATTTGTAACGGGGACACGTACACACACACACGTCAGTACACACACTGACACACTGTCATACACACACACACACACACACACACACACACACACACACACACACACACACAAACACGCATTGTTTAGTCGTGTCAGTGCAGTCAGGTTTGGTGGTGCCAGTGGTGTGTGTGTGTGTGTGTGCATGTGTGTGTGTGTCAGTGCCCGGATGTGTGTCAGTGTGTGTGTGTGCATGTGTGTCAGTGCCCGGATGTGTGTCAGTGTGTGTGTGTGTGTTTGTGTGTAGTGTGTGTGTGTGTATGTGTGTATGTGTGTGTGTGTGTGTTTGTGTGTGTGTGTGTGTGTGTGTGTGTGTGTGTGTGTGTGAGTGAGTGAGTGTGTGCACGACAGCGTCTCGCCACTCACTGCACGAGTTTGCCGGGTTGAATATTAAATTTTGGCATTGGTTTCTAAGAAAAGTATAGAAATTTTCTCATGTTCAGGCATCGTTGAGGCTTTGACGCTAATATCTCATGGAATTCTAGTGTCCATGGTTGAGGCCTGCAGTTGTTCACAGACCCTCGCGATCGAGCTTGCAGGTGCGTGCGCGTTTGCGTTCGTTGGATATATTTTGTGTGTACACACGAGTGTGTTTGTGTGTCAGTTTGTGCGCAAACGCTGTGGTCGCAGGTGTGTCGTGTTCTGTGACATAAGGATTTCTTCCGAGAATAATACCAATCGTGACCGACCACCTCGGAAAAAAAAAAGAAAAGAAAAAAAAAAAGTCCTTCGAACCCGGAAGTTCAGTTTATGCATATGCACGAACTGACGTCACTAGGGAAAACCACCCAGTCACAGCGCGCCTCTCTCATTTTCTGTTTTCAGGTCATGTTGTTTCGACGCAGACGACATCATCATGGCTGGAGACGATCAACGCGCAGAAAAGTACATTGTGGATATTCCTTTCAGTGTTCTTCTCAACATCTATCAGTCCTTGGATGCCGATAAAGGATGGGAGAAACTGGGTGAGTACGTTCATGTTACAACTTCTTCTTCGGGTGTAAATGAATGCCTGTCCGACCTCCTCTCAGAACGAAATAGACGTCACACATTGCGTGCCCGAATAGTTGTTCAGCTGTTCAGTGACATTTGATGACCCGTTCCAGGATACACCGATAAGGACAAAGGATGCGAAGTTGTTTACAATGGAATATAGTTAAAAGATTATTGTGAAAGTAATCCTCGGTGATGTCTGCAAAGCAACTCTGTCACGTTGAATGATTGATCGAGTCAGTTCAAGTTGCTCAAGTTCTGTCTGCGGCTGTGCACACAGACAGCTGTGGCTCCAAGATGACCATCACCATACATCAAACTATGTGCCTATGAGATATACATCGAAAGGGAATTTCTTTAATTAGGTGAACCAGAAAACCATCATAGCACTACACTCAACAACAGCAGCAGCAACAACAACAATAACAACACCACCACCACCAAAACACACAACGAACCAAATAATTATGGAAAGCAGTCTTGTGATTTGTCTATCGATTTTAATAAAGTCCAGCTGCCTTCTCTCCATCTTCCACCCCAGCCCTCCCCACTCCCCAGTTTGATTAAGTGCTGAACCAAAGTCCCGGGTGGTTTCAATACATATACAGTTATACTAGACTCCCAGTTTTTGTTCCAGGTCTGAGCCAACCCCTTCTCCTTCACACTTTACCACCCAACCTTCCCTATTTTTCAGACATGCCTGTAATATCCTTCTTGAACTCAGTGTGTTAGATTTACCCAAGATCTCATACAGAATCTTGAAGCAGTGCAACTGATCCCATTTAAACAGCAGAGCCATCACTTGAGTAATTTTGGACATGAAAAGGAAAAATTAATTAAGAAGAGAGACTGTAATTATGTAGACCTAGAATTTAAAATAAAGCAAAAAAAGAAGAAGAAGAAAAACAAAAGAAAATAAGAATGGGGTAATGGTGCATAAGTAAAAATGCATGTTTACTTTTGGTGACATTGATTATTTGCCATCTACTGATATATCACAAAAATGCTGTTCTAAAGAATTGCCCATGAAGAAAATACTAAAAATATTTTGTGAACACTATAACAGGGGTGGTGGTGGTTGGGAATTATTAATCAAGGCAAATAGGATCAAGGGTATAGATCACTGCATGGTTACAGGCTATACAAAACATGAATTGTTTAATTTACATTCACCTGTGTACATAATAATAGATCATCAGTAATGTTACAGCTTTTATCATAGTTTATTTACAGTTTTACTGATTGAAGTGTTTGTGTCATTAGAAAGCTTGAAAGTGCTGGTAAAGGAATTTGAACAGTTTTCAGCTCATTTGGATATTTGGTAATAAAAGGTATTAAAATGAAACTGAAACATTGTCAAACTCTTTAGTCAGATTTCTGTTGATATATCCTAAGTATCAACCTGTTCCAGTATTAGTATTCAGTAGCTTAATGTTAAAAAAAAATGTGTCCAAAACAAAATGTAGAACAACAAAATTAGGTTTCTGTTTCTGAAGGTGTACAGCTTGTTAACCATGGCAGGTTTCGTCATTTAGCTTTAGATATGAAGTCATTCCTAAAATGATGATGGGGAGTTAACACATAACCATTGAAAGATAGTACTTTTTGGTGTCTGCACACTTTCTTAGTTAATAGTTTCCATGTGTGTACAAAGTACTTTAGATGTATAAAACGTAGACTGACAGCTGTTTGTAAATTTTTAAAGCTTGAAATTGAACAACTTGGAACTCACAAGTTCAATATGCTTGCTTGTAATAGTTGTATTTGATAATATTTAATGATTTACAGACTGTGAGTGTATTCTGTTCTGTCAGGTTCTCAGGTGTGAGTTGCTGAACTGATTGATTGATTGATTGACTTAATATTACATTGGGTGTTCTCTCATTCTTGGTTTTTAACATTTTGTTTTTCTTCTTCATCTGTTCATGTACTGATGCAGATTTACTTTAAAAACTAGTGATATCAACAACACTTTTTAAAACTTCTTCCTTGTTGTTATTATTTTGTTGCATCATACTTTTAACTGAATGGTGTTGCTGCTAGTGCTGTTGTTAATGTTATTGGCATAGAGTGGTTTTGTGTTACAGCTGCGGAAACAGGGTATTCCTTCGACAAGATCCGACTGTTAGAGTTGGAAGGTTCACGGACTCAAGGCAGTCCAAGTCGCAGTCTGCTGTGGGAGTTGGGTAGTCGTAACACCACAGTTCGTCAGTTGTACAGCCGCCTCAGTAACCTGGGTCGCTACAGAGAGATGAAAATACTGGAGGATTATGGTGAGTGTTTTCTGCTTCAGTGATAAAAATTCTTTTTTTCTGTTCCACATTAAGTATAAGTGTGTGTGTGTGTGTGTGTGTGTGAATGTTTACAAGTACATGTGCACATGGATTTTGTATGATTAATTAGTCATTACACAGATGGAGATGTAATGTGTCATTGTTTTGTGTTCTGAATTCATCTTTTCATCTTATATGGTTCTGCTAGACAGTCACATTTCCTGAGTAGGTTTCTTTTCTCACAATCTTTTTTTCACATTTGAATTAAAATGAATATGTTAAAAAAAAAAAAAAAATTAGGCACTGACCAGTATGCAGTTTCATGTCACAGGGACTGATATATCCAAACCAGATTTGCCCTGTCATCAACAAAATGTTTATAAATTTGTACTGTATGCATCTATATCTATATCTATAGTTCTGTCAATCTATCTAGATAGATGTGCATGTGTATACACAAGATATATTTTGAGAGAGTTTAGGTTTGGTTCAGGATACCATGGGACATCTGACTATTCACCACAAAATAAATGGGTCATTTAAAAAATGATGGGTCAGGAAAAACACCCCCTTATTCCTGCCCCTGATGCCCCCCTCAGGTCACCCTGCACTCGAAATTTGTGGTTGAATTTGTCCATCACACTTGGTGTGTGAAATGGTTTGCAAATTATATGTGTGTGTGATGGTATGTACAGACTATGTGGCTATTGTTTGCTGTGTCATGATGAACATGGAAAATAGAACTTAGTCATTACTGAACTTTTTGTGTTATGTGGAAACACTGTTAATGCTGACTCACATTATGGTCCAGTTAATACAAAGCAGTACAGCTGAAAGACATCACATGATCTACAATATGTAAGTGTCATGTGCGTTAGTTGAATGCCATTGTTTTAGGATACCACTTCACTCTGCTTTGGGGAAATCCACACCTCCACAGTTGCATAATGTCTATAATTTACTCAAGTGCCATGCCAGCTTAATGTGTGGACCTGTTTGATGTCATTCTAGGAAAAAGTTCTAATGTACTTTGAAGATATTGTTATCTATACATGTGGGTTATTGAAACATGAGCACATCCAGAAAACAAAGTATCAGTATGGTTGCATAAATGACAATAAAAATGGTCCTGCACATAAATGTGTGCTTTTGCTTCTCTTGATCAGATCTCAATTTAACTAAAATGTGCCACACTCTTGCATATCATCAACGAAGTAAACACCAAAGAAATCTTTTGATTCAGACTCTGCAACTATTCTGAACACTGATTCTATCTTTCTCGACTTTCGGCAGTTCCTTTCAGCGGCATGTTATACATGTATCGAAGCCATCCTCTATCGTGGAGACTGGTGGAGAAGTAGTTTTGTTTTATTTTGTACTGGTAACTCCACTACTGATTAATGATTAGTTCTGTTGGAGTTTGAACAGGTAACTCTACGAAAGTATTTTATTTTCATACAGAGACTTGAAGTTTTGTCACAGTTACAATTAAATAAGTTGTGACGATCTTAGTGACTTTAAACTTTAGATCTTTATGGTAACACCACCTTTTAAAAAAAAAAAAATGTTATTATGATTACCACACATTCCCTTTGTAACAATGATTCACTTGAAATGGCTAGCTTATATTAACAATTGTAATCTGATACAAGACTGTGGGCTAGTAATTAATTTATGCAAAAACAAAAACAAAAAACAGGATAGAATTAGAAGTGGTTTTTTGGGGGGGGGGGAGGGGGGGGGGGGTTGTTTGTTTGTTTTTTTCCTTCTACTACCATCCTACCAATCTGTTCAGATAAAACTGATATAAATTCCAGATAGAAGTATATTCATATTCTGAGAAAATGTCTTAAACTCACAGATATTCAGTGATATTTTCCCTGTGTTCATAATATACTGTATGAATGTAATATCAATTCATATTTTGTCCCAACAGTTAACATCCCTTCAAACCCATCCTTTGGGGATAATGGGCTAAAGGGTCTGCCTGACGTGTCCATGGATATGTCCAACTCTCTGAAGGGCCTTAAGTCTCCAGGTGAGTTTTTTTTAAACTATTCTTTTAGCCCGCTTGTCTGGGAGAAAGTGGAGTGTGGGAAAACAGACATGTTTGTTCAGTTGTAAGCGTGGTTTTGTTTGATGGGATTCTGTTTCTGTTGCTGTTCTGGTAAAGGCATTGTTTATTGTTTGATGGTTGGCTGCATATTATATGCAGATGGCATTGAAAAGCACACACACAAATCAGCCACTGTGGCAAAATGGGTAGTGCCAGAGACTGACAACTGGGTGGGAGGGTGCAAGTTCGAGTTCCATCAAATGTGGAGATGTGGATATTTTAGTTAGCTGTCAGCTCCTACTCAGAGCTGAGTGTGCTGTTGGCTCAGATGAGAAGACTGGGACCAAAAATTTACGGATCATCCACTTCAGAGATATGTGTGTGATTGCTTAAATTTCCTGATCAGCACTGCAGGTGTCTGTATTTTTGGATCGTGGTTGACAATGGGAAACAGAATGTAAGGAACAGTAAACCACAACCTAGTTGTATTGTCCCAATCCTTAGTGGACTTCCAGAGCAGTATTCTGCATTGTCATCATCCTCATCCTCACTTATCATATAGAATAGAAGAAAAAAAAATGTTCCAAATGCTATTGCCTTTCGTGATTTGCTACTTTAAGTTTTGCACCACTGTTTGTTTTTTAACTCATGCCCTACAGGCCAAGCTCTAATCTCATCTCTCTTGTGCTGTTATATATGAGACGTTGGTGAAACATTCTCTATTTAAGTTTTGTAAAAAAAAAAAAATAATAAATAAGCAATAAAAAAAAAAATTAAAAGAACACACACAAAAAAACAACAAAAAACCCTGATGGTTTGATATCTTTTTTTTTTGTCTATTGTTCAAATTGATTGTTTCTCACTTGGATTTTGATATTTTATGTGTGAATTGACAGTGCATTGATAATGAGTAAAGACTGCGCCTTGATATTTTACGTGTAAATTGACAATGTATTCATAAGGAGTAAAGATTTGGTCTTGACACTTAACATGTGAATTGACAATGTATTCATCAGGAATAAAGATTTGGTCTTGACATTTTACTTGTGACGTGACAGTATATTCATAAGGAGTAAAAATTGTGTCTCAAGATTTTATGTGTGAACTGATGATGTGTTCATAAGAAGTAAAATAAAAAGATTGGGCCTTTCCTTTGTGGCAGTGTCCAAGAAGACCAACACCAGCACCAGCACCAGCAACAACAACAGTGTGAACAGCATCAACTTCAACCGCCAACAGGCATCCAGTTCAGACGTCAACATCAGCATGAAGTGCCAGCAGACAGACAAGTACTACCCTGGCAAGCAGATGCCCTTCTCCTCCCCCTCCTCCTCCACCACCTCCACCTCCGCCATCAGCAAGACGGACGCTGCCAAGACCCCATCGTCCATCATGGCTCCCATGATGAAGCCCACCAACCCTGGCACCCAGTGCCTCCCCGGTCCCTCCAATGTGAACCTGGTGCAGAACATGATCAGGCAGATGCCTGGCGGGTTGTCCACCTCAGGGCCCACCTCCTCCTCCTCCACCTCTTTGGGCCGGGCTCCCTCTCAGAACCAGACCTCCTCCCCGTCGTCTTCCTCCTCCCCCCTCTGTGAGACCCCCTTCTCCTCCAGCATGTCCTCACTGCCGGGTCTGGAGAGTTCGTTTGACGTGCAGATGGCCTTCATGGGGTCCGCCTCTTTCAGCTACTCTGAGGTGGTGCAGGCTACTGGTGGGTTCAGCGAGCGCAACAAGCTGGGCGAGGGGGCCTTTGGGAAGGTCTACTTTGGGGTGCTGCGCAACAACAAATGTGCTGTGAAGAAAATGGCAGAGGTGGGTTTAGTTACTGTGTGTGTGTGTGTGTTTATATGTGTTTGTGTATCGTTCGTTCTCTAGTTTATCGCCTTTTCACTATCAGTGATATTAGACGATAAAAAAAAAAAAAAAAAGAAAAAAACACCCAAAAAACAGGGGATGGGGGTCGGGAGGTGGGGGAGGGAAGAGGACAACAGAAAAGGTAGAAATCTACAAAAAAATGCATACCTAGCATGCAATAACATTTAACAGTAACAGTTCAATAATGATAATAATAATCAGAAACCATTAACACAATTCTGAAGAATATTAAAGGAATGTAGAAATAGGGCTATCAACTAATGCCTGTGAAAGTTCGACCATAAGAACCTCGTCAGAAAGAACTTTCGAAAAATCATCTGCAGAGTAGTTGTTTTCTTTGAAATACTTAGGCAAGAAGGTACGTAACTGCTGACATTGAAACAAACAATGATGCAAACTGAACTGCTTACCACAGATGCATGTAACATTTTTACTATACTTTGTCATCAGCGCATCAAGTTTTATACGGAAGAAAGTAGAGGGTTATTAATCTTGTATAGCATGCTGATGGATTTGGTATCTTTTCTTTAATAATATTCTCAGGGAATAATGTCCCTCTATATTTTAAAAACTTTTCCTTCAGTTGGTTATGAAATCAACCCCATTGCTGATGTGTGTGCGTGATTGTGTGTTTGTGTTAATGTGTTTGTGTGTGGGGGTGTTGGTGCTTGTTTGTTTGTGTGTGTGTGTGAAATGTAGGGGTGTGTGGGTGTAAGTGAGTGCATGTGTTTGTGTGTGAGGGTGTTGATACTTGTTTGTGTGTGTGTGTGTGTGTGTGTGCCCATGCTATCTAGGTTTCAAAAATTAACTTCTCACCTGTCTCAAAGTTAAGCTAAATGAATGCATGTGTTGCAAGTAATAACGTGTGGATGATATGAATGGTGGGTTGCATTCACTGGTGTCGTTCTCAAAATGATCTAATCAAAATAGATGAAGAGTAAATATAGGAGGACTGTTATTATTTTCATATAATGCTATAGCTTCCAGCTGTGAAACAAACTTTCAGTTACATTATATCAGTAGTACAATTACTGAGATATACATGTTTTTGCTAAGGATATCCTTGTCATGCCCAACACCTTCTTATCTTTCTGCAAAGACAAAATAAGGTAACTATGTGGAAACATGATGACCTATTCATCAAAAATGAATGCTTTTTCTGATTGATATTCCACAGTCCTTTATGATGATGGTTTACCATTGCGTTCTCAATTTAACAATTCAGCATATATCATCATAGCAAAAAGATCAGTATTGACTGGTCCTTTTCACATGGTAAGAATTGACTTCTTTTTTCTTTTTTTTTTAGGAATTTTATTTTTTCAGGTGAAAGTGTTTGACTGGACAGTCTTCTGTAAAAGGAATTTTGTTGTTGTTTTTAAGATGTTTAGAGGTCACCTAGCTTTATGTGCAGGTGCAATGTCTTTTCAGGCAGATGGCCAGGAAACGGTGGTGGAAAGATCAACACAGATCAAGAGGGAACTCACTTCACTGCTGAAGTGAGTACTGATCTTAGTGTGTATGGCTGTGTGTTTTTGCTAAAGTTGAATTGTTCCACTCTTCTCAGTCTTGATCTCTATTGTTTTTTGTCGTCGTTTTTTTTTTTTGTGTGTGTGTGTCATTTATATACACTGTCTTTGGAACAGCACAACTTCATGATGGGTTGTCTGGAATTCATACATTTAATTGTATTTTCTATTCTACTAGTACTACAGAAGAACTGCTTGGCTATATGAGTGTGTGTGTGGCTGTGTGAGTGATTTCACTTGAAAAAAACCATATGTTTCTGAGGGTGCACTCATTCATGTCCACACACACGCAAGCACACACTTGAACACACACACAGACAGACATATGCACACATGCACAGGCAAAGGCACACACACACACACACACACACACACACACACACACACACACACACACACACACACACATGTACACACACACACATGTACACACAGAGAAAGCTTACTGGTTGCTTTTTGTGCAGGTTCCGTCACGAGAATATTGTGACACTGTATGGCTATGCTGTGGAAGGGGAGTCACTGTGCCTCATCTACCAGTTTATGCCCAATGGATCGCTGGAAGACCGGCTTTTGTGCAAGGTAAAAATGCAGCATATTTTGAATTTGTGTGTGTATGTGTGTATTTGTGTGTAATTTAGTTGACTTGATGATGAGTTGATATAAAGAATTTATGCAAAAAACTCTTTAAAAGTAGATGGAGCTGTCTATCTCTCTATTTCTCTCTCTTTGTCACTCACTAAGTCACTCTGTGTGTGCTTGTTTTATTGAATTGAAACTGTTCATTATGATTTAGAAGAACTTTTTTTGTGAATTAGAAGATCTTTTCTTTTTTCTTTTTTTTTGTTCCTAGAAAACAAGCAAAGAAACACAAATAAACAACAATCTTGATTCATTAGACAAGCAAATTGATTATTAAATTTCCATTTTTGTCACACTTTACTGCTCAAAGAATAGAATCAAATTCATCACATTATTGCACACAAGCTGATATTTTTGATAAAGTATTTGGTTTGAGAACCATATTTTTTTTTTATCCTCTTGCTTTCATGTTCTGTCCTTGTGTACGACATCTGAAAGTTTTGCTCTGTGTGTTGGAACAGAAAAACACTGCTCCACTGGTCTGGTCTCAGCGCCTGAACATTTTGCTCGGGGCTTGTCAGGGTTTGAACTTCCTTCACACCATGGGGGAACAGCCACTCATTCATGGAGACATCAAGAGGTCAGTTGATTCTGTGTCGGTCTGTCTGTCTAGCTTTCTGACTCTCTGTCCTTCTTCTGTCTCTTTCTGTGACTGTCTCTTTGTCTGTCTCTTCTTCTCTCACTTACTCTCTCTGTGCTTTTTTTTTTCTGTATTGAGAATTGTTTGTATTACTTTTAGTCTTGTCTGCCTGACATTTTTATGTTGATACTCAGTGAACTGAACATTATCAAGCATGTACTACACACATACCACCCCCCCCCCCCCACACACACACACACACACACACACTCACACACCACACACACACACACATTTGCAATACTTTATTCCATGTTGCACCCACACAGACGTTCACAGTGGTGTATTCCGTGTTTCACCCACACAGACAACAGACACACACACGTTCACAGTGGTTCACCCTGTTGTTTCCAGTGCCAACATCCTACTGGACAAGCACATGGAGGCCAAAATTGGAGACCTGGGGCAGGCCCAGCAGGCGAACGGCCGAGAGGGAGGGAGCACAACGTCGCGCCTGACCCACATCACACGGGCCCAGGCCACCACCAAACTCTACGGCACGCGAGCCTATCAGCCCCGCGAGGTGCAGACAGGCAGTCGCCCCTCCACCAAGAGTGACGTGTTTGCCATGGGTGTGGTGAGTGATGGTTCGAACTCCTTCTGTTTTTTCAGTTCTGTTACAGAGGTTGTGGTGCCATTGGGTGGACTCTGAGGTTGTCACAAGACCTTTTGTGATCACTGTAAAATATTCTGGTGTGTATGTGTTTGTGTGTGTGCGTGTGTTTGTTTGACTGATACAGAGAAACAGAACTGTTTCGTAAACATTTTGTTATTGATGGCTTTCAGCTGACTGTGGATCATGAAATACAGTTATTTATATATATCTTCTTTTTTTTTTAATGCTGTCATGTTGCAAAATGATACCAATGAAAATTGTATGGTAGTAGTGTGTCAGGTTTAAGCCTTATGGTCATTTATTCATATTGCACTTATGTGACAGGTTCTGCTGGAGGTATTCAGTGGAGAAAAGGCATTCGATGAAAGACGAGAAGGAGAACACTTTCTGGTAAGTTGTGAGAAGTAAAATGAATAGATATGATGAGTTACACCTCTCAGGGCATTGGTCATTTCTTCTTTCTGTTTTTTTTTTTTTTTTTTTTTACAACTGGACATGGGACATTAAACTGTTTTGTTTTGTTTTTTTTCTTTCCATTACATGACTAATATCAACTTGCTGATGACTTCTGTTGTGGTTGATGCATACTGAGTATGTTTCCATTAACCACCAAACACCAACATGGATTACAGGATCTTTAACATGCATATTTGACATTTTGCGTGCACATATACATGAAGGGGGTTCAGGCACTAGCAGGTCTACACATATGTTGACCTGGAAGATGGGAAAAATCTCCATTCTTCACTCACCAGGTGCGCTGAACCGGTGATCAAACTCAGGAAACTAACCATTTGACCACCATACCTGTCATTAATGTTAATTTTCATTTATGTTACTTTCAGAACTCAGTTATCTGCTGTGTAATCTGTGGAATGTTTGGAATTGATGATGTGTATGAACTGTAATTTTCTGTCAGTACACTTAGTGTAGGACAGATGATTGTAAAAACAAGTTGTAATCTGTTTCATTAACTTGTAAAGAGACAGGATGTAATAATTGTAAGTGTTGGAGATATTTTGCCAATAAACTGTAAGTTTTGTAAACTATTTGCAGACTTTAATAGAGATATTACATACGTAAACTGAGATTTGCCATGTTTACCATCAGCAGATGGATGTGAGTGGGTGGAGAAGAGGCATGAGATGTGCACACACACACGCACACACTCATGCTCACACACCCACACCCACACCACCACACACACGCACGCACGCACGCCTTCTTTCTTTCTTTCCAACACAGGCACCAGTCCATCACTGAACCAGAGTAATCCTGTGTTGTGTTGCAGGCGGAGTACTTCCGCAGCCTGAAAGGGGAGAGCGGAGACGAGGCATGCCTGAGCAAAGTGGACCGGCGTGGTGGGGAGTGTCCGCGGGAAGTGTGCCAGGCCATTCTTAGCATCGCCGATGTCTGCACCAGTCACCTCAAGCGTCACAGACCTGACAGCAGTCAGGTACGTGCCTGCCTATGCTTTGTGTTGTGTGTCAGTGGCTACAAACACGTGTACGCATGCACACATACACACGCACACTTTACTCTTCCCCCCACCCACCCACCCCAAACGTACACACAAATGCACAAATGGGCGAGCGCACGTGCGTGCACACACACATACACACACACACACACACATACACACACTCACACATGCGCGCACTCACACACACATACAGACACACACTCACACACACACACACACACACACACACACACACACACACTCATACACACAAGCACACGCACGCTCTCTATCTCGCTCTCTCTCTCACACTCTTTCTCTCTCTTTCTCTCTCTCTCTCTCGCTCGCACACACACACACACACACACATGCCACTGCATTAATGAACGCATACATGCTCTCCGAGAGTAATTCCTCATAATGAACAACCATAGAAGCATGGTGTTTGCTCAACCATGTGCAGCAGAACTATTTTCTGTGCAGAAGTGTTTCAGATTTTTTAGAAACAGATCAGTCTGTTCCTCAGTCTGTCATTTATTTATTCACTTATTTATTTATTTATTTATTTGTTTATTTATTTATTTTAACCTGCATTTTCACAAGTGCTTTGTTCTTTTCAGCTGCTGCAAAAGATGACAGAAGCAGATGAGCTCTTCACTCAGAAAACTGGAATAAGTAAGTTGGCTTTTGTCTGTGATATGCGTTATTCACAATCATTTTTTGATGTTCACAAAATGACTTGATTTGCACATCACCCAGGTGCATTCAGGATATATGTTAATTTTGTGAGACATTGAATAAGTGAATTTTGCCATAGAGATTTAAACATGAGAATACATTCTTAAGAAAAGGCATCTTGTTGTAAACCAGATTTCCAGAAATAGATTACTGGAGTCTTAAAAAAAGGAAAAGGTTTGCGGTCCTCCTTTGCAAGACATGGGTGGTTGAAGAAGACAGGAGTGATTAATACAGTGATTCAGATGATACAAGACATGTGTAACTGATAGAAGACATGATAAAAGTTGTCAGAAAATAAGAAGAATGTTGTTTGTGTTACCTTGACATGGTGTGTTATATTTCAGAACACTGACATTATGGGGTTTTAATGTTTCAGAACACCAGGGCATTGACATGACAGGTGTAAGATGTTTCAGAACACTTTGGCATTGACATTATTGGTGTGTGACGTTTCATTTCAGAACATTGACATGGTGGGTGTGTGACGTTTCAGAACATTGACATGATGGTGTGTGACGTTTCAGAACATTGACATGATGGGTGTGATGTCTCAGAACATTGACATGATGGGTGTGACGTTTCAGAACATTAACATGATGGTGTGTGATGTTTCAGAACATTGACATGATGGGTGTGATGTTTCAGAACATTGACATGATGGTGTGTGATGTTTCAGAACATTGACATGGTGGGTGTGATATCTCAGAACATTGACATGATGGGTGTGACGTTTCAGAACATTGACATGATGGTGTGTGATGTTTCAGAACATTGACATGATGGGTGTGATATCTCAGAACATTGACATGATGGGTTTGATATCTCAGAACGTTGACATGATGGGTGTGACGTTTCAGAACATTAACATTGATGGTGTGTGATGTTTCAGAACATTGACATGATGGGTGTGATGTTTCAGAACATTGACATGGTGGGTGTGATGTTTCAGAACATTGACATGATGGGTGTGATGTTTCAGAACATTGACATGATGGGTTTGATATCTCAGAACGTTGACATGATGGGTGTGACGTTTCAGAACATTAACATTGATGGTGTGTGATGTTTCAGAACATTGACATGATGGGTGTGACGTTTCAGAACATTGACATGATGGTGTGTGACGTTTCAGAACATTGACATGATGGTGTGTGATGTTTCAGAACATTGACATGGTGGGTGGGTGATGTTTCAGAACACTGACATGGTGGGTGTGTGTCGTTTCAGAACATTGACATGGTGGGTGTGATGTTTCAGAACTAACATGTTGGGTGTGTAATGTTTCAGAACACCTGGGCATGGAAAGTCTGCCTGGCTCAGAGCACTCATGTCACATGTCCCACTCCAGCTCTGCGGGAGCCAGCGTGCCCAACCTGACCGGGGCTCCCCCTCACTCCATGCCTCCACACAGCTCCCTGCCCCCCAAACCCTCCAACAACTTCTCCGTCAACGTCAACAAAGATCACCCGACAGAGAAGCACTATGCCATGCACCTGCCCCATGAGAAGCCAGACAATTGTCTGATAGTCAACGTCAACTCAGGGCCCAGCTCCTGCCCTGACGCCTCCACCAGCCGTCAGCAAAGCCAGTCCCCTGTCCTGTCCTCCAGCAACCACAGTCCCATTGACTACTTCCAGAAAGGACAGCCGCTGCCCCCAGCTTTCCGCCTGCAGCAGGCCTATGACAGTCAGAGCGAGAGAGAGAGGAGAAGGATCTCTCGCCTCTCCCAGTGCCAGCCAACAAAGGAGACAGTGCAGTGTGGTGACGGAGTTGACACAGAGATCTTGCTCCAGCCTGACCCGGCCAAGCTGGCAGCCCTGGAGCAGTTTGATCAAGAGAACCTTCATGGACGTTTTGAGGAGAAAGAGTCCAACAGCTTCCAGTCAGACCCCAAGAAGCTGGCTGCTCTCAAACAGTTTGATGACCAGGTTCGCCATGCCCAGGTTCAGGAGGACCTTGCCCACACACAGCACAAGGCGTTCCTGCAGAAAAACAATCTGGCTTCTGATCCCGAAAAGCTGGCCCAACTTAGATTGTTTGATAACTCTAATGTGACAACTTCGAGTGACTGTTTAAATCAGAGACAAGAAGACAACGTTCTGCCGTCAGACCCTCGCAAGTTGGCAGCACTGACGCAGTTTGATGCAGCAAATTCTGTGCCTCACGCTCTGCCCTCCACACCCAGTGTTGCTGACTCTGATCCTCACAAACTGGCGGCTCTGAACCAGTTTGACGCTGCTAACAGCATGTCTGGCCCTTGCTCCAGCCTGACGTTTGCACAGACAAGGGTCAGGGAGAACCACTGCGCCCAAGGCACCTTCCCTGTCAGTACACTGGACTATGTGGTCAGCTCCCAGAAGGAAGCCATGGAAGCCTGTGTGTCCACAGATGACCATCAGCAGGCTGTCACACCTCTACCCTACAGTCTTTCTGCATCTCACAGGAGTGAATCTGTGGCAGCTACGCATTCTGTTGGTCACTCTTGCCAGGAAGAATCCAGTGTTGCATCAGCATCGAGTCAAATGCAAGTTCCAGCACAAGTTACAGCTCCAGGCTCCTCGAATGAAACACTCCTACGTCGCCAGAAAGACTTCTTTGACCTGTATAGCAAAGCTCTGGAAGGAGCAGATGAGGAGGAGGAGGAGTTTGATGAAGCCAATGATGACTTTGAGAATGAAGACGTGGAAGAAAATGAGAACAACTATGCAGTCAATGTCTCCCAAGCCAGCTACCCAGGTGGGGCATACACAACATCTGTACAAGGGCAAGTAGGTGGGGGCAGGCTGGATGGTCACTGCCACCCCATCCCCATTGAGCAAGATGAGTCTGCTGTCTTGAACTATTTTAAACAGAAGGAAAAGCACTACGAGAAAACCTTCAACAAACCCCAGGCCTCCCAATGCTGAAAGAAAAGACTGTGAGTGGCCAAAATATGTTCTAATGTGAAAAAACAGTTGAACAAGGACAAGAACCCCTCCATAAAAAAGTGTGAAGGCTATGACAAAGACTTGATGTAAATAAATTCTGCTGCTGTTGGTTGCTGCTGCCAGTGACATGGCTTATTTTAGGTTTACTTACTCCAAGCTTGTTTTTTCAGCTCCTTTATTTATGTTTCCAAGAGGTGAGAATCTTAGATATTTATACTAAGATCAAATGAGAAGGATAACACAAACAGGAGGGGAGGGATGAGCAAAAACAACATTGAAGTGGATGGGGAATAAAATGTTATTTGTAATGTATACGGCAACATACAGTGTGAAGTAAATGAAAACTGTGCTGGTCACATGATGTCACTTTCACTTGAATGTGTTGGCTACATTTTGTATGTCCTTCTTTGCAACTTTTTGGATGTAGCTAGAACTGCATTTAACAGCTCACTCTGTTGGTAAATCTGTTGTTTTGGTCAGAGCTTCAGTTGCCAGATTTTACCCACAGGATAAATGATTAAGATTTCATTTCTTCCACATACATCATTCACCAGCCAACCTACTCCAGCGAACATGTACATTGGCCATGAGAGAAGACAGGAAATGGATACCCATTCCTTTTTATTATCGGACTGACTTGGGTTTTTGTGGTGTCTTTTGTGTGTTTTTTTTGTTTTTGTTTTTTCTCTTTCTTTTTTGTTGTTGTTGCTTGTTTGTCTTTCGGTTAAAAGATGGGAATAGGAAATGCACTGCAAAAAAAAAAAAAAAGACCAGATGGTGATGGTTGGAAAAGATGGGGGGCGGGGGATAAACTAACTCGAAACTTTTTAACAAATAGTAAAGAGTGGTAACTCTCTCCATTCACAAGGTACACAACTTCAAGTCATTGCTGCTTACGCTACCGATTCAGCTTGCACACAGATAAATAAAAGGTACATTGGAGCAAACCCAGACACTTCCTAAAAAGGAAGCGACGGGCCTGTCCTTATACCAATCATTTGACATGTGCACACAGCAGCAAAGACAGAAGAAATGTGCAAACACAAATTAGCTTTTATTCAAGACTGGCATAGCCTCTTTAATCCTGAGTAAGCCACACGGAACGCATGCACAATACAGAACAACTGGAAAGTAACAAATAATGAGGCCAGGAGATAAATCATTTATCTCCTGGCCTCATTATTTGTTAACTCGAAACTGTTTCACATGAAATTTATTAAGAGGATGTGAGGTGTAGACAGAGAGCAGTTTCTGGGGACTGATATACAGTTGATCAAATTGTCTGAGTGTCTGCATTTTGTTTTTGGCATGTTGGTAATTGCTCTGCTTGGGAATAGGTTTCCTGATGGATAATGCATATGAAACATCTCCAGGAATGAACTGAGTGTGGAAAATTTCACTGCAATGAAAGAGCAAAAATTACTGTTTGATATTATATTTAATGTTTGCCAGATGGTTGTATTTTGTGCCTGTCCACATTAATTAAAGTATGTGTTATGTATGTGATATTATGTGATGCTATCTTACAGACCGTTGTTTCTGTATGGAATTTAGATACGGTCTATAAATGGAACATTTCTTTCTGGTCACTGCGTTCCGTAGTTTGGTGTCGGGATGAATTTCCATTGCATCGTCACACGTTGATTCATCCACTAAAGACCCCCTCCCTACCCCAACACACACACAGTTGTCTCCCTTCCCTTTCATTTTGCCATCTCCATCACACAGCAGTTTTAAGTTCATCATAAGCTGTTAAACCTTTTTGTTGTTGTTTTTGTTTCAGATTTCAGATTATTATATTGAAAAAAAACAAAAAAAACAACCTCAAATAAAACGGTAAACAGAGACAACAATCTTTTAAAAATTGTACAACTGTAATGTTAAACAGAAAGAATAATTGTTCACTTGTTTTTTTCTGTGGCTTTTGTGTCAAAATTCAGTGTACATTATTGAATTCTCTGAGTTGATGAAGACAATAAATAAATCGTGTATGTCAGCTTACATTATTTGATTTTGTTTGATGACAAAATGAAGCTTTTTTTCATGTACATTTTGAATCATTTTTGTATTGTTCTTTTTTTTTTTTTCTTTTTTTAAATTTATATTTCTGGTGTGTAAAATAGTCTGTTTTCTTGCATGGCCTGTTTCACAATTGAATTGAATTGACAGTAGAATTGGAAATAGATAGCATTGATAGCACATAGGATTCACTGATTAATCTCTTGTGCAGAGAACTTTTTTTTCAGATTTGTGGTTTGACTTATAAAAGAATCTTAAACCATAAGCATTTTAACTATTAATGCCGACAAATTAGAAACCATGGCAGGGCAGTGTAGCCCTAAAATTAAAGACAGTAATGATATAATTACGTGCTTTAAGCAGTGAAGCTACCAGAAAGATCTCAATGTTCAGACAGCAAAATTAGTGGTCTTATCTCTTTGTAACCCAGTCATTGTCAGGCAGACTAACACTCACAGAAGAAAAGCATTTTGTGTCAAATTATGTTGCTTGGTTTTCCATAGAGGTCTATGCCATTTCCTACCAGTTTGCCAAAGTGATCACATCAAACTACAAAATAATGGAGGAAAACAACATCATATTAATAGAGGAAAACAACTTCACAACAACCCTGATATCATTTTCAAATTGTAGCTTAATTGATTTACTCCGGAATGCTCTCAAGGATAGACCAGCGCATAGGACCTTTGTTTAGTTCAGGCACATACTTCCTTTTTAATCAGAAATAAAATAAAATACAGATTAGGGGATGTGATGTAGCATATATTGATCAGTATATTTGTTTTATGATTAACACCTCCTTAAAACGGACACTAATGTGATTCAAATTTAGTTAGATAGAACCGAGTCAGTACAATGAAGTAGACTGGTTTCACACAAGGCTAGCACAGTAGTATTCTCCAGCTAGTTCAGCAGTTACACGTTTGTGTTTTTTGTCCTGTCAATGGCAGTGTTTTATTGGTTCAGTATGCCTTGATTTTGGAAGACTTGACTCACTGAAAACCTAGTCCAGTTATTAAAACTTGTTTGTGTGCATGCATGCACACGTGTGTGTGTGTGTGTGTGTGTGTTTGAAGGCTTTGTTGATGTGATAGTTAAGCTTAGTTTTATTCTCAGACACTGTGATACTTAATCATGTGTTTTTTTTTCTGTGTTCTGGCATTGTTTATGATAAGAGTGCAGAAGGCATGAAACTGAGAGTAATTCATTATATGTAAAACAGCTTTTAAAATGAGAGTAATGCATTATATATAAAACAGCTTTTGTGCATAAAATCTCTCTCTCTCTCTTTCACACACACACACACACACACATTAACATAGCATTAGTGCTCATTTTAGAGGTATTGGTACAGCAAGTTCTCTGTATATTATTTTAAATCATGTATAAGTTTCATATCAACAAAATTCTGTGTGTGAAATTTGGGCTGCTCTTCCTAGAATCACACGGGCCGCAGTTTTTCTTGTTTTCCTTTTTGCATGCACAGGTACACTTGTTTCTTTGTTAAAGTGGTTTTTTGAATAGTAATTTTGCAGACTGTGTACGTTCTTTTACATGCTGTGAAAAAAGTGCATGCTGTATGAAGAACCTCATTTTATGGTTGCATTTTTTTTTTTAAACTTAGCATGCAGACCACCGTTTGAGGCCTTTGAGAAGGAGCAGAAAAAAAATCCTGATCTTTATTACAATCTATCAGGCAGCTGGATGTTAAGATAAAATCAGATTTGACTCTGGCAACAGCAAGCATTCCTCTTTTGACAGTTATTTTGATGTAGAATTCTTGTCTCCCTCACTGGTTTACAGTGGTTCAGGTGTTGAAAGCTTGAAGTGCATGCTCTTTCTCCTTCTCTCTTTCCCCTCCCACCCTCTCTCTCTCCACCTTCTCTTCCTCTCCCCACCTAAATTTCCCACCAGTACTCTCTCTTCTGTTCACACACAGCACATACGTGCATGCACACACACATATACGCACCTTCCTGGATCTGATTTGTAAAATAAACCCTCTTACTTTATTGTAAGCAGGCTCACTGGTTTCCATGTCTTATCATCTGCTTTAGTGTTAACGTTGTTGTCACTTTGACCCAGAAGCTTACCAAACAACCAGTTGCTGCGTGTCTGTGTAAATGCACTGTGTTGAACACTTCAAATGGCGACAGACTGCTCATAAGGTGTAATGAAATAGTATGATTGAGAAAAGAGACAAGATGAGAAATGGTTTGAAAAAACAACAAGAACAACAACAACAAAAAAGCACAGTGATAATATAAATGTGCACTGTACCTATAAAAGTATGCAGCCATGGATTGTAAATAAAATGTGATTGCATGCATTACATTGCTGCATATTTTTTCTGTTCTGTATTTTGTGAGAAATGCTTCTGTAAATATTCAGTGTGTTGATTGTACGATTTTATTTATATACATCAGAGTGAGATGAAAGTACAACTATTTTGATATATATATATATATTTATGTATTTGATCAGGCAAAGTTAATGTGTGAACATTTTTTACACATATATTTGTGTGCATTTTTTTCAGTCTCGTATGTATGCACACATGTGCAGTCCCTCCCCCATTACCACCCCTCACCCCACCTCCTCCACACTCTTCCACATGCACACACAGTTATTTTCAGGCATATAAGGGCTGTCTTTCATACTTGAAATGTAGGTGCTGCTCATGATTGAAGTTAAAATAAAGATAATGGTTGTACAACTTGTTTTCTGTTTTTGTGTTGATAAGTCCGGTTTGTGCTTGTGAGTGTGCATGTGGCATATATTGTGACAAATGTTTAAAGATTAAACAAAAAAGCAATGGAAATAATTTGGATGATACTGCACACACAAAATTCTGAATCTTAAACATATACTTCTATAAAAGTATAATGATGACACTTAAAAAAAATCCAGAATTGTATTTTTATTATCAATCTTTGGAAATCTGATATGGCTCCCAATATCATTGACAACATTAAAAACTTGTTTTTAAAAATCAGAATAAAAAAGAATACTCAGCAAATTAGATTTGGTTTT
>NC_134883.1:28520161-28587661 GCF_041734735.1 Babylonia areolata | reverse complement strand
CACACACGCATAAAGTGTGCACACACATGCAAAGCACGCACACACATACACACATGCACAGAGTGAAGTGAAGCAGTCAAGGAAGGGGTTATGAATGCAATTGTCAAATCAGTGTGATGGACTGTTAAACCAGTATGGTGCATTGCAATATAATGTTTTGTCAGGTATCTCCTTTGTATTAAACCACTACAGTGCTTTATATCTATGTGTGTTAAACCGAAGCCATGCGGTGCTTTGTGGTTTCAGGTATCTCCAGTGCCATGAGGTGAGCACTATATATATATATATATATATATATGTGTGTGTGTGTGTGTTATCATTAATTTCAGGTGTCTCATAGTGATTAGACCAGTGCCATACAGTGCTGTGGGTTTTTTTCCAGGTGTATCCTAGTTGTTAAGCCAGTGTGGTGCTGTATGTTTTCAGGAGTCTCCTAGTTGTTAAACCAGTGCGGTGCTGTATGTTTTCAGGTGTCTCCTATTTGTATTCGTTAGACCAGTTCTACATGGTGAGTGTTTCCTAGTTGTTAAATCGGTGTGATGTGATGCCGTGTGTATTCAGGTGTCTCCTAGTTGTTGGACCAGCTCTACATGGTGATATATGTTTTCAGGTTTCTCCTAATTGTTAAACCAGTGCCAGATGGTGCTGTGTGTTTTCAGGTGTCCCCAAGTTGTTAAACCAGTGCCAGACGGTGTTGTGTTTTCAGGTGTCCCCAAGTTGTTAAACCAGTGCCATATGGTGCTGTGTGTTTTCAGGTGTCCCCAAGTTGTTAAACCAGTGCCATACAGTGCTGTGTTTTCAGGTGTCCCCAAGTTGTTAAACCAGTGCCATATGGTGCTGTGTGTTTTCAGGTGTCCCCAAGTTGTTAAACCAGTGCCATACAGTGCTGTGTTTTCAGGCGTCCCCAAGTTGTTAAAACAGTGCCATATGGTGCTGTGTGTTTTCAGGTGTCCCCAAGTTGTTAAACCAGTGCCATACGGTGCTGTGTTTTCAGGTGTCCCCAAGTTGTTAAACCAGTGCCATACGGTGCTGTGTGTTTTCAGGTGTCCCCAAGTTGTTAAACCAGTGCCATACGGTGCTGTGTGTTTTCAGGTGTCCCCAAGTTGTTAAACCAGTGCCATACGGTGCTGTGTTTTCAGGTGTCCCCAAGTTGTTAAACCAGTGCCATACGGTGCTGTGTGTTTTCAGGTGTCTCCCAGCAGCGAAGTGAGGGAGGTGAAAGGGCTGGTCCACACACTCATGGCCATCCCTGCAGGAGAACAGAAACTGTTGTACCGTGGGAAAGCACTCACAGGTGACTCTTGTCCTCACCATCTCCTTTGTGTTCTTCTGTCAGGCACTCAGTTTCTGTCCGAGTCTCCTCTGTTTTATCTTCAGTTTAACGTCTATTCACTATAAGTGTTTTTAGACGGAAAGGAGTAAAGAAGTGGATAAAGGAAAGGGAATGCATGTGAATATTAGTGTAAAAAAAAATATTCATGTTATGTAACAGAGGAAAAGTATATTATAAGAAAAAGGTCTAAAGAGATTCTGGTGTGTATTGAATGAGGTGTCATGGGAAGGAGAATATGTATATGCATATCAACAAGTATTAACCTATAACAATGTAAATATAAATAACAACATTAATTATAACACATCAAAGGAGGATACCAACTGGACTGGAGTTTAAAATTTCCGAAAACATTCTAAGCAATGAATAATCATTCAAAATCTTTTCAGTGGCTAATGAAATATTGGAAGAAAAGTCATCAACTACATCTTTAGGAATTAACGGTCTTATGCTCGGACAATGAATGAGTAGATGACTTACAGTTATTTGCTTACCGCATATACATTTTATATTTTTAGAGAAGTTTGTACGAAAGGCATTTAAACGAATTCTATACATTAGACTTGTAATTTGTCTTGAATGTGCTGCTGGTGTCAAATTTAGAAAATGTTTGGGATTAGCTGCATTCTTTGTGTTTACACAACATTGGTAATATTGATTATTTGAATCTATAAGTAATTTCTTAAATCGATTTCTAGATACATTTTCTGTACAACTAATGTATTCATGTAGATCTAACTGGATGTCAAGTTGTATTGCGCCTTCGAAATTACGTGCTGCTCTTCTAGCTGCTTGGTCTACCCACTCATTTGAAGATATTCCACAGTGCGAAGGTACCCAACAGAAAGTTAATTTAATGCCCTGTTTTGTCAGTTGGTGAATAATATGTTTTATTTCCATTGTCATCTCTATTCGCTTCTTTGAATTTGGAGATTCTATAGCTTTTAATACTGACTTCGAGTCTACACATAATAGAATTTCACTGACAGTTTTCGGAATGTCTGAAATATAATTTAAGGCCATAAGTATGGCTATAAGTTCAGCTGTGAAAATGGAATATTGTCTACCAATATAGTATAATTTTTCTAATCTAAATGAAGGAATTACAAAAGCCGCTCCTGAATTACCATCTTCTAGAACAGATCCGTCTGTGTATATTTTTAGATAATTAGAATATTGATTTTCTATATGGGAGAGCACTTCAGGTTTTAACAAAAATGGTGACTGGTTCTTGGATAAATCTGTATAATCCATGTCAAAGGTAGCTTTACACTGCTCCCATTCAGGGACTGGTGAAAAAGTAGGTATTTTTGCAATTTGCTTGTCTCTTGATTCCGTAGCACTAATGATATCTGAGTCTCCTCTGTGTGTGTGTGTGTGTGTGTGTGTGCGAGCGTGCGCGCGCATCTGTGTTTGTGTCTCTGTGTCTGTGTCTCTGTGTATGCATGTTTGCCTCTTCCTGGTCATGAAATCAGGAGAAGAGTTGTAAACTTGGTGACTGCCAACGAAATGGACTTTAGCCAGACAGCCAAGTGCTGGCTTTTCAACAAACACCAAGTGACTAACAGAGCACTGCAGGAAGTGAAAAGCACTAGGGGAGTGCCTGTTTCTGATGAAGCATGCTGCATGTATATACTTTCACTTTAGACTAGATTGTCTGAACGTTATGATTGCAACAAAGGTTGGCTGCAACTCCAGCATTCACTTGTTATAACTTATACTGAGTTGTATGATCAACAAGTGGACTTTTACTTATATGACCATTTTTACCGACCGTATCTGTAGGCAACTCTGTTTAGAGGGTTGGATTTTCGAAAACATCTGCTAATGGATAGGTTTGTTAAAAAAAATTGTCAGATGGGATAAACAGTAGTCAGTAGTTTTAGAACACCTAGTGTGTTCTGACAGCTTTATATACATCATATTTTTGTTTATGTAATATATAATACTTTCAGAATACCTGGTGTACTCTTGACATCACATCTAATAATCATAATAAAATTCATTAATTAATTTATCTCTGTTAACAACTGGACTGTAGCACTTTTTTCACAACACAGTGTGTATGTTCTGACAGTTAGAGCTTCTGGAATACCAACCACCCCCCCCCCCTCCAACCACCCTCCCCCCTCTTTTTTTTTTTTTTTTTTTTTTTGAGAGGGAAATCAAACTTTTCAAATATGTGCTGTTTATCAAAGATGAACTAGACTTATTTATAGACCACCTTATTGTTTTGGTGTTTTTGAGTATTTTTGTATTGTTTCTGATTTATTTCATTTTCAAATTGTGATTGAAGATGAATTGTGTTTGTCCATCTCTTGCTTAGATGGTTGGTAGCTTGTGGGTTCATCAGTTTGTATAACATCTTCAGCTTCTTTCTCCTTTCGATCTTGTCTGCTGTTCATTTCTTTCAGTAGATCTAGGCTTTATGTTCTTTTTTGTTTTTTTCTCAGTCTTCTTATGTGTTGATGTGCATGTTTCCATGGGTGTGGTTAGGTTGGTACTTTGGTCAGTTGGTTGATGGTATTCTGGTCAGCAGAGCTGGTTAGTGTATCCCTTTATCACTTCCCGCCCCCCCCCCCCCCTTTTTTTTTTATTCGGGGTAGGCTGGTATTTTTTTTTTGTTTTTTTTTTGGGTAGGCTGGTGTTTTCTTATAGCTCTTCATATTAGATAACTCTTATTATTATTATTATTATTATTGTTGTTGTTTTTTTGTGTGTTTTTTTTGTTTTTTATATATACATATATATAATTTTTTTTAAATTTTATTTTTAATTTTTTGTCAGATGACAAGCTGCTGAAGGACTATGACATCCAGGACGGAGCGCGCCTGACACTGGTGGTGAAGAGATGTGTGCGCGACACCCCCTCCCCCATCACCCCAAGCCAGACCCTCCCCACCCCTGCCCCGAGCCCTGCCCCCCTTCCACCTGTGTGGGAGAAGCTGCACGTCTTCCTTAAGAGGCACTTCAAAGAGAGGGATGCCGACTTGGTGCTGGCCGAGTTCAGGAAGGTGAGAAAGAGGTCACTGCATGTCACATGTCCATGCTAGGTCATCATTTTGTACAGTGTGTCTGGGAGACAGAGTTCAGGAGGGTGAGAGGTCATGCATATGTTGGTGCCAGGTCATCATTTTGGACGGTGTGCCTAGAAGACACAGAGTTCAGGAAGGTGAAATGTATTACTCTTTTTGTCACAACAGATTTCTCTTTGTGAAATTCAGGCTGCTCTCCCCAGGGAGAGCACATTGCTACACTGAGAGCGGCACCCATTTTTGGGGTATTGTTTCCTGCCTGCAATTTTATTTGTTTTTTCTGTCGGTCGAAGTGGATTTAAAAAAAAAAAAATTTTCCAGGGGCAAACTTTTTGTTGTGTGGGTTCTTTTACGTGTCCTAAGTGCATGCTGCACACAGGACCTCGGTTTATTGTCTCATCCAAATGACTAGCGTCCAGACAACCACTTGTCTAGTGGAGGGGTAGAAAATACTGCCACGATTCGAACCAGTGCACTCAAATCTTCTCGCTTCCTAGGCGGATGTGTTACCTCTAGGCCAACACTCCACACATGTTGGTGCTGGGTCATTGTTTTGTTCAGTATCCCTAGGAAACAGAGTTCAGGAGGGTGAAAGGTCACGTCACATGTCTTATTTAAGTCATCGTTTTGTACAGTGTCCCTGGAAGACACAGAGTTCAGGAAGGTGAAAGTTCACATGTCGACTAGGTCATTGTTTTGTACTGTGTTCCTGGGAGACACAGAGTTCAGGAGGGTGAAAGGTCATGACACATGTTGGTGCTAGGTCGTCTTTTTGTACAGTGTCCCTGGAAGACACAGAGTTCATGGAGGTGAGACACACATGTCGGTGCTGGGTCATTGTTTTGTTCAGTATCCCTAGGAGACAGAGTTCAGGAAGGTGAAAGGTCACGTCACATGTCTTATTTAAGTCATCGTTTTGTACAGTGTCCCTGGAAGACACAGAGTTCAGGAAGGTGAAAGTTCACGTGTCGGCTAGGTCATTTGTTTTTGTACTGTGTTCCTGAGAGACACAGTTCAGCGAGATGAAAGGTCATGACACATGTTGGTGCTAGGTCGTCTTTTTGTACAGTGTGCCTGGAAAACACAGAGTTCAGGAGGGTGGAAGGTCACACGCTGGTGTTGGGTCATTGCTTGGTCTTATATAAGTCATCGTTTTGTACAGTGTGCCTGGAAGACACAGAGTTGAGGTGGGTGAAAGGTCATGACACATGTTGGTGTTGGGTCATTGTTTTGTTCAGTATCCCAGGAAGACCCAGAGTTCAGGAGGATGAAAGGTCACGTCACATGTCTTATTTAAGTCATCATTTTTTAGCAGTGTGCCTGGAAGACACGGGAGTTCAGGAAGGTGAGAGGTCATATGTCAGTGCTAAGTCGTCGTTTTGTACAGTGTCCCTGGGAGACACAGAGTTCAGGAGGCTGAAAGGTCATGACACATGTTGGTGCTGGGTCATCATTTTGTACAGTGTCCCTGTAAGAGACAGAGTTGAGGTGGGTGAAAGGTCATGACACATGTCGGTGTTGGGTCATTGTTTTGTTCAGTATCCGTGGAAGACCCAGAGTTCAGGAGGGTGAAAGGTAATGACACGTGTCAGTGCTAGGTCATCGTTTTGTACAGTGTCCCTGAAAGACACAGAGTTCAGGAATGTGAAAGGTCATATGTCGGTGCTAGATCGTCATTTTGTACAGTGTCCCAGGGAGACACAGAGTTCAGGAGGCTGAAAGGTCATGACACATGTTGGTGCTGGGTCATCATTTTGTACAGTGTCCCTGTAAGAGACAGAGATCATGGAGGTGATAGGTCACATGTCAGTGCTAGGTCATCGTTTTGTACAGTGTGCCTGGAAGACACAGAGTTGAGGTGGGTGAAAGGTCATGACACATGTTGGTGCTGGGTCATTGTTTTGTTCAGTATCCCTGGAAGACCCAGAGTTCAGGAGGGTGAAAGGTCATGACACGTGTCAGTGCTAGGCCATCGTTTTGTACAGTGTCCCTGAAAGACACAGAGTTCAGGAATGTGAAAGGTCATATGTCGGTGCTAGATCATCATTTTGTACAGTGTCCCAGGGAGACACAGAGTTCAGGAGGGTGAAAGGTCACAACATATGTCAGTGCCAGGTCATCATTTTGTACACTGTCCCTGTAAGAGACAGAGATCATGGAGGTGATAGGTCACATGTCAGTGCTAGGTCATCATTTTGTACAGTGTCCCTGGGAAAACACAGAGTTCAGGAAGATGAGAGGTCATATGTCGTTCTGAACAGTGTCCTTGGGAGACACAGAGTTCAGGAGGGTGAAAGGTGACTGCAAGTACACAGATTTCATCCTTTGTTCCCTGTTAGGTCATGGAGAGTATAATGTAACAATCAGTGGTAATTTACATCAAAATTAAATCTGATAAACAGCAGTAATTAAAACACATGGAATTAATGATAAAAACATAAATAAATGACCATATTATCATCTTGTAATCTTTCCCATTTTGATTAATTTTTCCTATTTTCAAACACACTGTGCTTCCCCTGCTTTCACTTTCAGAATAGAAAGTTTATATGGTATTTTAAAATTTGTATTCTCTGAGCAGCAGTCAGCCTGTTGTGAGGTTTGGTTGTTTATATGGTATTGTACCTGTGTGAAACATTCAGCCTGTTGTAAATGGTGGGCGTTTATATATATGTGGAGTGATGGCCTAGAGGTAACGCGTCCACATAGGAAGCGAGAGAATCTGAGCACGCTGGTTCAAATTATGAGAGCCGATATTTTCTCCCCCTCCACTAGACCTTGTGTGGTGGTCTGGAAGCTAGTCATTTGAATGAGATGATAAACCGAGGTCCCGTGTGCACCATGCAGTTAGCGAACGTAAAAGAATCCACGGCAACAAAAGGGTTGTTCCTGGCAAAATTCTGTAGAAAAATCCACTTCGATAGGAAAAGCAATTAAAACTGCATGCAGGAAAAAATACCAAAAAAAAAATGGGTGGTGCTATAGTGTAGCGACATGCTCTCCCTGGGGAGAGCAGCCTGAATTTCACACAGAGAAATCTGTTGTGATAAAAAGAAATACAAATACAAATACATATGATATTTATGTGGTATTGTACACCATATGCAACATTTAGCCTATTGCAAGAGGTGGGCATTTATATGATAGTTATATGGTAGTAGACCCTTAGCCCATTGTAAGGGGTGGGCGCTTTTATGGTATTTATATGGTAGTGGACCCCATATGCAACATTCAGCCTTTTGTGAGGGGTGGGTGTTCATATGGTATTGTACACTGTGTGCAACAGTCATCCTTTTGTGAGGGGTGGGCATTGATATGGTATTGTACTCTTGTGTGCAACATTTGGCATGTTACAAAGGTTGGGTGTTCATATGGCATTGGACACCGTGTGCAGTATTCAATCTATTCAGAAGGGTGGGCATTTACAAGGAATTACCTTAAGCATGGTACTCAATGGTGTTTTATCTGGACACTCTTTTTGACTCACTTGTGTAATCAAAGTGAGTCTATGTTTTAACCCGGTGTTCGGTTGTCTGTGTGTGTGTGTGTCTGTGGTAAACTTTAACATTGCCATTTTCTCAGGAAATACTTTGTCTGCCAATACCAAAATTGGCTTAAACAAAGTATGAAAAAATATCTTCACAGTCATACCAATAACAGGTTGTAAGTCTCCGGAGTGAAGCCGTTTTTCCGAATTATTAACGTTTTTTTTCTTTGAGATGTGTTATGAAATCCAAAAATTCTAAAAACTGCTTTCCACTGAGTTTGGCTGACAAGAAGCTAAGTTTTCGAAGATGACATGACCTCGTGTTTCTTGTTCACAATTAAAAGGAAAGAAACACTAATTCTGGACATAACATTTACAGCAATACTAACTACACCATCAACGTGTTTACTGCATATAAATATTCTAAAGTGGACACTGAATTAACTGGAATGAACATGAAAGAAAAACTGAATGAATAGTTTCTTTCAGCCTGTTGTAGACTGCTTTGCGCAGATCTAGAGATCTACAATGTGTTGCAATGTGCTTGAAGGAGATGGCAACGTCTCCTTTGCTGCCAAAATAAAAAAATAATCGAGATATAATAAAATACACAAAAAACAGAATTCAAACAGTGTTATTACATCCACTACAATCACATCTATTCATGGCACGAAGAAGAAAATGTCATCATTACTTTTTAAGTTTCAAATTTTGTCATTTGACGTCAAATGTGCTGCAGCCTTGGGGATTAGTCTGCTTGCATCAGAACTGAAGATGCATGGTTTGAGCCCACTTGCATGCCTTTTTTTTTTTGCCTTTTTTTTTTCTTTAAAAAAAATTGTTTTCTCCCAAGAGAACTTTTCAATGATTTTTTAAATCTCTTTTTTTTTCTCCTCATGATTCCTTTACTGGATAAAGCATGAAGCACAAGTGAGTCTTGACGGCTTTGCCTTTTATTTATTTATGTATTTAAGTACATACAAATGATTTTTAATTCTAAATTTCAGATAATTTCTTCACTCATTTCTATTTGTCATTCTGATGTTGTTTTTTATTTTATTTTTTTTTTACTCAAGTTTCAAAATAATCCTTGACTCTTTTCTGGTCTGTCTTCAGAGCTTTGAGCGGGGACTTTCACAGTTGAGCCTGGATGATATTGACCGCTTCGCTGCCAACAAAATGCGTCAGCTTCGTCAATGATGGACGTCTCTGTGGCTAGAGTTAGGGTAGACTTTTTTTTTTCTTTCTTTTTTTTTTAATCTTTTCTTAAATAATACAGCACAGCACAGCTTACCATGCAACACCAGGAGACTGAGAGCACTCCCATTTTTATTTTTATTTATTGATTTCCACGAAGTAATGTTTGACCAGGACTGTGGTGGTGCTTAAAAGCATCTTTCTGTTTTTTGTTGCTGTTTTTTTTATCTTGCCATTTTGTTTGAGGAGGGAGGAAAATGGAAAAAGAAACAAACAAAAAAACAACCACACTTAAAAATGAGCTGAAGGAATATTTTCACATGGAACAGGTGGATGATGTGGACATAGTTACTGTTTTTTTTCTCCACCTGCATCAGTCATTGGCTGGAACTCCAGTTCCCAGTTTGTGTGTCAGTGAATGGGCTTTTATGTGTGTCACGCTTTTAAGCCATACTGCAAGTGTGCTTTTGTCTTTTTTTAATGTGTTTGTGTGTGTGTATGTTTCATTTCGATGTTCTGTTTCCATGGCGTTTTCTGACAGCCTGTTTCTGTAACCTGTTATTTAACACTGACAGGGGTTACAGTACAAACAGACAAGCATACAGTGTATAGTGAGGGAGGTAAGGCAGTGGTGGGTCTGCATATATATGATGTTGTTCTCTACCCTCGATCCACTGGGCACTGCCAACATTTAGGGATGAGGTTCGTTCAGTCTGGAAAAGCCTAGGAAAAATGAGAAAACCATTTCCAGGGCTGTAAAAATTTTGGGGAAAAAATCAATGTTTTCCCATTCACGGTCTGGAAAAGTTTTGGAATTTTAATGAAACCTTTGACCACTACCATTCAGCATAGAGATTAATGCATTTAAAACAAACAAACAAAATAAACCAAGAAATAAACAAAACAAAACGTTGTTCAATGAAAAACACAAAAAGTGATGAAAATTGGTATCCCCTGATCTCTTTCATCAGCAGTGAAGCAGACTTTTTGTTGTTGTTGTTGTTCACTTTTGTATTTGATAAAGACATGTTTTCAGTCTGGTCCGGGGCATCTGCTAAGCAGATGTGGTGCGGTGTATATGGATTTTTCCAAAGGCGGTGACACCTCTTTGAGTAACTGAACTAAAATGTGGGAACCCTGCATGGGACAGAAGCCCAGTGGTCCATGAGATGGGTGACACAGCCACCTGACCTTATGACAGAGTAGTGTGGTGGTGTGGCATCATAAGAGTAGCCTCCATTTCAGATGCCACACAGAGGAATGTTTTATGCAGAGTGCAGTGCAAGGTGAAGAATCAGTGTGAAAGCACTGGATGCGATGTTCTACAAACAGAAAAATGCAACTGCAAACTGCAGCACTGTGAATTTATGTTCATTCTACATTCTTTCTTTTGATGTTATGGGATCAAGTGACATTTGAAATTTTGTTTATCAATGCATTAGTGGCAAGAAAGAGAGGGCAACTTCACATGACTGCAGCATCGCCAGAACAGATTGGGAACATGAAACTGAAGAACAATGTGGATTGCAAAGTTTAATTCAGAAAGCTTCTGGTTTGTACTCTTTGTTGTCTTGAGTGACCTCGTCATTATATAAGGTCACAGTTCAGACATGCCACATACAAGCTAACAATTATAGCAGGGCAGAATGAAAACAGGAAAAAAAAAAGTCTCAGATAGTTAAAATGTGAGTTCAGTTTACTCCAGTGAAAACTTTGTCCAGCATCTTGTTTCATGAATGAATTTACCAGCCAAGAAGCTGGCCAGTGGAGTTGGATATTTGTGTTCCCCCAAAAGTAAACCTGCATTCTGCAACATTTTTTCTTGTCATTTTAAAGGCGTCTTTTTTCTTTCTTTTTTCCCCCCTTTTTTTTTCCATCATTGTGGTACATGGTAAGTGTGAATGAGTAACAGACTTTGGTTGAGGAAGGTTAAAATGGTGGAAGGATAGGATTGGGTCCTGCCTTCCAATGCCAGGACACAGTGGGTGTGAATTCACTGCCCTGGTGGCTGTAAAAGGCTATGGGACCTTTTTAATTTCAACGATAACCGTCACAGTGTACAGTTTATGTGCCTGCATTTGTTCCTGCATAATTCAACAGTTCAGTTTGTACATGTACAAAAGTATATGCACAAATGTTGTCGCTAAGGATCATAGAGTAACTGTTGTGATGAAGGAAGCATGAGAAGGGGTGGATTTGTGAAGTTGTGAATGCCAAAACGGGAACGAGTGTGACATGCTTTTTGTACAGAATATGGTTAGCAGTAGTAGTGATCATGTCCTTTCTCCTTTTAAAACTTAATTTAATGACCATAGTTTGGATCTTCAAGACAGGTTGGTTGTTGGATGTATTGTGTGTATGTAGTCAATGGGCAAAAGGGTGGTATGGGCTGGGAGGGAAAAGAGTGGGTGTGGGAGAAATGGAGAGTGTGAGGAGAGATATGCAAGTAAAGCTGTGTGTGTGTGTGTAAGAGAGAGAGAGATCTGAAGCTTTGAAATGAAGACTGAGAATATGATGATGAACGTCTTTTCTTGGAGCGAAAGAAAAATCAATAAAAGGACGGATGCAGTTGTGTAACTGGGTTATGAACAATAAAATTCCTTTTTTAAAAACGTATTTGTGTGTTGTATGTTTATGTTTTTAAATGTACATGCACGAGTTTTGATCAATTGTGTTCAAGAAAACATGAACATGCACTTTCATTACAAAGAACAAAAAAAAAAAAGAAAGAAAACAAGAGAGGCAACTTAACCCCTTCACTGCTAGTACGTTTTGCTATGGGCTATGCTGAGAAAATTTTCAGAAAAACACCAAAAACACGCCAATGATTTTAATTTGCTTATATTTCAAAAAGTACTGAAGATAAGGGCATATAAATGTTATATATCAAATAAAAAGGCAAATGCAAACGCAGATTGTGTTTTGTACTTCACATTTTCTGATGTATGGGATCAATCGGACATTTGAAATTTTGTTCATCAATGCATGTGCATAGAAAAGAGGCAACTTCAGGACTGCATCGCCAACAGATTGGGAACATGAAACTGAGAACAATGTGGATTGCAAAGTTTATTCAGAAAGCTCTGGTTTTACTCTTGTTGCTTGATTGACCTGTCATTACATAAGTCACAGTTCAGACAGTCACTAAGCTAACAGTTTAGCAGGCAGCATGAAAGATCCGGAAAACAAAAGTCTCAAATAGTTTAAAATGTGAGTTCAGTTTACTCAGTGAAAACTTTGTCCAGATCTTGTCATGATGAATTTACCACCAAGAAGCTGGCAGTGAGTTGGATATTGTGTTCCTCGCAAACAGTAACCTGCATCTGAACATTTTTTCTTGTGCATTTAAAGGCGTCCCCCCTTTCTTTGTCCATTTTTTTCCATCTGGTACAGACGTGTGAAGACTAACACTTTGTTGGGAAGGTTAATGGTGGAAGGATAGGATTGGTCTGCTCCAATGCCAGACAACAGTGTGTGTATTTTACTGCCGTGTGCTGTAAAAAAGCATGGACTTATTTAATCTTCAACGATACCGGAAGTGTACATTGTTGTGCCTGCATTTTTTAGCATATTCAAGTTCAGTTTGTACATGTACAAAAGTAATGCACAATATGTTGTACGCTAGGTCATAGGTTTATCTGTTGTGAATGAAGGAAGCATGGAGGGTGGATTGTGAGTGTGATGCCAACGGGAACCAGTGTGACATGTTTTTGTACAGAATATGTTAGCAGTAGAGGATCTGTCTTTCTCCTTTTGAACTTAATTTATGACCTGTTTGGATCTTCAAACAGGTTGGTTGTTGGAGTATTGTGTGTAAGTAGTCAATGGCAGATAGGGTGGTATGGCTGGAGGAAAAGAGTGGTGTGGGAACGAAAGGAAGTGGAGAGAGATATGCACGTAAAGTCTGTGTGTGTGTTGGGTTGTTGTATGAGAGAGAGAGATCTGATCTTTGAAATGAAGATGAGATATGATGATGTACGTTTTTTCTTGATGCGAAAGTAAATCATAAACAGACGATCAGTGTGTAACTGGTTATCCACCAAAAAATTCACTTTTAAAAACTATTTGGTTTTATGTTAGTTTAATGTACCACGAGTTTTGATCAATTTGTTTCATAAAAACAAAATGCACTTTCATTACAAAGAACAAAAAAAAAAACGAACAGAAAAGACACAAGAGGCAAGGCCTTCAAAGTCATGTGATCACTTAACAAAAGAATTTTTTTTTAAATCCAAGCATTTTATGTATTGAGTATAATTTCAAATGTAATGTTTAAGATGAGAAAGATCAGTTTAAAGCAAATTATGTCCCCTAGCATTAATTACAGAGTAATTTCTCCTTTTTACTATCTGCACCAAAATGTTTGCAAAATAAATATAACTTCCATGCTTAGCAAAAGAAGTTCCTGTTTGAACAAAAAAATGATAATAATGACTGCTCTTGTTGTTGGGTCAGAATATCAGATCAAAGTGCCAAGTTTAGAGAATACAAAAAATATAAATATAACAGTAAATGCAGTTTGCATATAATTAGGCTTCATTTTTTATTTTTTTGTGCCCATCCCAGAGGTGCAATATTGTTTTAAACAAGATGACTGGAAAGAACTGAATTTTTCCTATTTTTATGCCTAATTTTGTGTCAACTGACAAAGTATTTGCAGAGAAAATGTCAATGTTAAAGTTTACCACGGACACACAGACACACACAGACAACCGAACACCGGGTTAAAAACATAGACTCACTTTGTTTACACAAGTGAGTAAAAAAAAAAAAAGCACATTCCTCATAGTGTATTAATTTTTAAAGAATCTTATTGGTGGTGGTGGTGTGTCCATCGAGATCGATAATGACCATCGTTGTCATCCAGATGGGGGATGGGGGGAGGGTGGTGGTGTGGTGGGGGGAAGGATGCTCATGAATCTATCTGTGAGTGCGCAGATGGCTGAATAGTCCAATCTGCGCACAAAATGTTCGCTGACAGTTGGGGCAGACAAAGACAGGCATATCATTGTCAGGGAGCTTGTTTGCCCGTGACTTTCTGGCCTGCCTCTCTCAACAGCTGCAGCAGTCCTGTTGGCCTCGCACAACCTGGCGCCTTTGTGCACAGCAGCGCGCCATTTGTCACAGTCCACTGCAGATTCCTCCCAGGAGTCAGGGTTGATATCAAACGCTTTCAGAGAGACTTTCAGAGTATCTCTGAAGCGCTTCTTCTGACCTCCGTGTGATCTCTTCCCTTGTTGCAGCTCGCCATAGAAGAGCCTTTTGGGCAGCCGATGGTCTGGCATACGCGCCACGTGTCCAGCCCAGCGAAGCTGGGACTGCATCAGGATGGTGAAGATGCTGGGAAGGGTGGCTTTTGCGAGCACCTCTGTGTCGGGGTCTTGTCTTGCCACTTGATGTTCAGTAGCTTCCTGAGGCATGTTGTGTGGAAGTGGGTCAGCTTCTTGGCATGTCGTTGGTACACTGTCAAGTTTCGCAGGCGTACAGTAGTGTGGGGAGAACTACTGCTCTGTAGACCTTTAGCTTGGTCTCAAGACTAATGCCTCTTCTGTTCCAGACATTTGCATTGAGTCTACCAAAAGTTGCGCTTGCTCTTGCAATCCTGACGTTCACTTCATCGTCGATGGTCGCATTTCGTGACAGTGTGCTGCCAAGGTATGTGAACCGCTCCACCGCACTGAGTCTCTGACCGTTGACTGTGATGTTGGGCTCAACGTAGGGTTTCCCTGGGGCTGGCTGATGGAGAACTTCAGTTTTCCTCGTGCTGATGGTAAGGCCGAAGTTCCTGCTGGCAGTGGCAAACTTGTCGACGCTGAGTTGCATGTCAGCTTCAGATCCAGCGTTGAGGGCACAATCATCAGCAAACAAAAAGTCTCTGATGATGTCTGTCATGACCTTCGTTTTTGCTTGAAGCCTTCTGAGGTTAAACAGCTTGAAGGATGAAAGGTCATTTTGGATGACTGATGACTTGCGCGATGAGTTTGTTTAAAGTGAAGAGGAGTTGCGCAACGTCAACCTCACTCTCTCGTCCGGGTCCACCAATTTCCAGTGGCAAGACTAAGTCGAGACGACTGGAGGATGAGCACGGATGCAGTGGATGACCAAGATATCCTTTCGGTGTCTCATCTTGCTCTCTGCACTCCACAGTGCGTTGCTGTAATCGCCTTCCTCTCCGTTGAACCGATAGGTTTCTTCCGCAGATTCTGCCGGATCCAGACTTCGCATACATGAGTAGACACACCCCGGAGGCCAACTGCGTGTGGCATGCACACAGCACAGTGGAGCTAGATGGCTGTCGGTGGCTCTCCTGAGCCGACGCCCTTTTATGGATCTCCATAAGGGTGTCTAGCCACCCGCCTCACCAGTCCCAGAAGGGAGCGGTGGAAGTGCCGGTTTAGTTGTCGGCAACCCGACCCTGAACAGGTGTACTGGATTACAGGTTACCAGTAGCAGATCTAATGACCTGACCTGACGAAAAGAATCTTATTAAATACTGTGGAGATTATATATATATATATATATATATATATATATAAAGAAGTGTGCTACAATTCCCTGGTGTGAGTTGTAAATTTTCATCAGAGTCGCATGCTTATCAGTTTTATTTCAATTCTTATATTTTTTTCAAAAAGAAAAAGGGGGCCAAATTTTGCTTGACATGCTAACAGGTACACCTTGTATTAATATCAGCTCATACTCACACATTCATAAAAATTGCACAGGTACACATACACACACACACATACACACACACTGATAGAAACAAACTGAACAAGTTCATATTATGTGATTTAAGAAGTGTTTGAACTGTCCATCGACCAACGGCACCCACCCTTGTTTGCATCATTCTGCAGCAAAGCCACTACCCACGCAGCCATCACATTTCCTTTCACTCATTATAAATACTCGCTGAAATTATTATCATTGTTCTGATTATTGCAGATCACAGATTCAAGCATACTTAACACAAGGCGTTCAAGTCACTGACACTTCCATCAAATCACACTAATAGGAAATGATTCATGATACTGATGAGATGACACAACCTTGTGAGAGATTCCTTGTGTTGCCTTGAAAAAGTGTTGTATTTATCTGTCATGGCAATCCTTCTGACATGCTTTGGTGCGAAACCTGTACAGAATGTTATGTGTATGACAACCAGTGCTTCAACACATCTTCTTATTCTCTCCACACAGTCACTTCCTGTTAACAGTCGCTGCATTTATTCTGATTCACGTTCGCACAGACATTTGTGTTACAATGTTTTCTTTTTTCTTTTCTTTTCTTTTTTTTTTTTTTTTAGAGCTGATTCATACATATGTTTTTCTTTTATGTTCTTCTAACACCATGGCAACATACTGAAAAAAACAACAAACAAGAAAACATCTCTCTCTCTTCTTGACCCTCACCCTCTCTTCTACACCTTTGTCTCATTGTTCACCATTCATTGTGAGAACACTCATCCCTAACCTGCAACTATGTGTGGTAATACAGCTGATCACTGGTGCTGACAGCTGATCACAGGTGATGACACAGGTTATAATAACACAGCCAATCACAAGTAATGACACAGCTGCTCAGATATAATGATACAGCTGATGATAATGATACATATGACCACAACTGATAATGATACAGTTGATGATAATGATGCAGTTGACCACAGGTGATAATACAGCTGATGATAACAATACCGCTGGTCACACGTGATAATGATACGGTTGATGATAATGATACAGTTGATCACAAGTGATCATTAATGATACAGTTGATGATAATGATACAGCTGATCATTGGTGATAATAGTACGGTTAATGATAATGATACGGCTGATCACAGGTGATGATGATAAGCTGATCTGCAGTGATAATGAAACAGTTGAAGTTAATGATACAGCTGATCACTGGTGATCATGATACAACTGATGATGATACAACTGATGATAATGATATGGCTAATGATAATGATACAGCTGATCACAGGTGATAATGATACAGCTGATGATAATGATACAGCTGCTCATAGTTGATAATGATACAGCTGCTCATAGTTGATAATGAGTCAGTTGAAGTTAATGATACAGCTGATCATTGGTGATAATGATACAGCTGATGATAATGATACAGCTGATGATAATGACACAGCTTACCACAGGTGATAATGATACAGCTGATGATAATGACACAGCTTACCAAAGGTGATAATGATACAGCTGATGATAATTATATGGCCGATGATAATGATACAGCTGATCCCAGGTGATAATGATACAGCTGATAATGATACAACTCATCACAGGTGATAGTGATGCAGCTCATCACAGGTGATAAGGATACAGCTGATGATGATACAGCTGATAAAGATACAACTCATCACAGGTGATAAGAATACAGCTGATGATGATACAGCTGATGAAGATACAACTCATCACAGGTGATAGTAATGCAGCTGATCACAGGTGATGATGATACAGCTGATGATGATACAACTCATCACAGGTGATAGTAATGCAGCTGATCACAGGTGATAAGGATACAGCTGATAGTCCATGTAACACCCTATGTCATCTTTGTGTCACCAATGGCCATTGTGTAAGACTGAAGTTTGATCGGTTCAGAAAAAAAAAGAAAGAAAGTGTGAATCATTTTCTTGAAATTATGACCAACCAACACACAGAACTGAATGGAGTGAACCAACTGACACCCCCCACCCCTCACACCCACTACCAGGGTATGTCTCGATCTTCCAAGGTCAACCACATGGCAAGAGACCGTGAATATACCGATGAACTCTGTGTTGCCAACAACATACTGTCAGTAATTTCCTACTGTCCTGCGTAACTGAGCACAGGAATCACATACAAAACAACAAAATAAAACAACAAAGAACAGGAAAAGCTAATGATACTTCACAAGGTAAACAAAATCAAAGCATAGCATATAACATCCCTCTTCAGTTTGAAACTGAAAACCAAATGCATGAGTAGAAGTTTGCTTCAAGGTCAGATTATACATAATGCAAGAAAAATCAAGCAACAGGTAGAAAAATGGTATTTGCTGCAAGAAAATGCTGAATTCATTATAGCTTTTCACTGGTAGGGGAATGAGGGAAGAATAAAAAAACAACAACAAACAAACAAAAACAAAAAAACCCAGTTCCTTCACATTATTTTGATATAGAATGAATCCAGTTAAATACCACTCAAGAAAAAAACCCAACAAAAACATATTTATAGAATGCATTCTGTACAAATCATATGAAAAAAAGTGAACAGTTTTCTTGGCTCCAAGCAAAATGAGACAAATCCAACAAAAACTGCGATCAATATTAAATTTACAAACACCCCCCTCCCCCAACTTGTGCACACGACTGAAAAATCGCACAATCTTTCCACTCATCAGCACAAACTATGTTCCACATTCAGAAAACACGCTCTCAATACAAAATCGTAAGACATGCATTTGGCTAAATCTAGCACCCACAAGACTTACCTATCTTAGTAACCACCAGTGAACCGACACCACACAAAACATCAGCTTTCCTTCCACTGAAAGGAGGGAAGTCAGTGAAGAGGACTGTCAAATACTAGTTACACAGCATTGTGAGGCAGTTTTTGAAACTGACTGACCCCTGGGATGAGATGCCAACCTCTCAAGAAGAAACCTTACCTGCTCTTGCACGTTCATGAAACAACTGACATCAAGGAAAAAGGAATACAGCAGAATTTATCTCCTGAAATCTTCACTTTGATCCTGCTCTTTTGGCATAGTCAATCAAACTGAAACATATAGATACACACCCCCACCCTCATACACACACACACACATATTCTCTCTCTCTCTCTCTCTCTCTCATACACACGCAAAATGCACCCACACCCACACATACCCCATGCACAAATCACATAATGTTTTGACCGGCCAATCTGAAACAAAACTCTGGTGTAAGTAATTCTATCGATAAACAGCTAGCAGTCTTTTACATGACACCTTCTTTTACCCACATACACACACTATCAAGCACACAAATGCCATTGTTGATGTGGCTTCTTCTCTCTCCCATTTAAAAGGGAGGCCACTGACCCCTCAACCAAGAATGCAAAAAGCAATTCCCCCCCTTCCCAAAAAACAACAACTGCATTATTATGTACACATGTACAAGATGACATGCACACTGTTTCAACATTTTGATGTTATGCTTCCACATGCAGTTGGGTGAACTTTTGGTAAACAAAGAAACTGAACTGCATGGATGAAGGCCCACGGAACATCTGATCAATCAAATGATGGTTGTGCAACTTTCTTCTTCTTCTTCTTCGTTCGTGGGCTGCAACCCCCACGTTCACTCGCATATACACGAGTGGGCTTTTACGTGTATGACCATTTTTACCCCACCATGTAGGCAGCCATACTCCGCTTTTGGGGGTGTGCATGCTGGGTATGTTCTTGTTTCCATAACCCACCGAACACTGACATGGATTACAGGATCTTTAACGTGCATATTTGATCTTCTGCTTGCGTATACACACGAAGGGGGTTTAGGCACTAGCAAGTCTGCACATATGTTGACCTGGGAGATCGTAAAAATCTCCACCCTTTACCCACCAGGCGCCGTCACCGTGATTCGAACCCCGGACCCTCAGATTGACAGTCCAACGCTTTAACCACTCGGCTATTGCGCCCGTCGTTGTGCAACTTTCAATTTGAAAAAAAAAAAGAAGTGGTAACTCTGATTTTGAAATCAACTCTGAGTAGAAATTTCTAAGCAAATCAACTCTGTGTTGAAATTTTTATGTAAAAAACTGGTTTACTGGACTGCTTAATAAAAAAAAAAAAAAATTGTTTTCCAATGTTGGTCCAATCTTAAAAGCAACTCTTCAAATCATTATTTTAAGCCACCAGTCTGGTGGACTGCTCAATTACTTTTTGTGCAATTATTTTTTATATCACAATTTTTTTTTTTTCAAGCGTCCACGTGGTTACAAAACAATCACATGGAATGTTTCCTCAAAGCTTCTTTCTGCATACTTTCCCCCCATGAAATAACTTGGTTACACCAAAGAAACACCTACCACCATTAGTTTTGTCTTAAGTCTTCACAAAAAGCAGTTTTGAGAATTACACAATTATCAAAAGGCACAACTCATTACTATTTCTACCAGTTGTTCACAAATGATAAAATATATGTTCACAATGTTCATTCATTAAAAAAAAAAAAAGTAATGTAAACAGTTCCCAGTACATATTTGCACATGACAACATATTATTCATACAGATCAAACAAATAGTTATGAGACATTTAATGGGTTCTGAGGACAGTTGAGGGTTGTATGGTTTGCACAAAAATCTACCTGTTATTATTAATGAAGGGAGATTTCTGGAGTGCTTGAATTAATTACAGAGCACCACACACTTTTCTTTTCTTTTTAAAGTCCAACATTTTCATCTTTGAAATTTTCCTTCAAATGTTTTGGAATGGAACAAAAAGCAAAAAAAACAAAACAAAAAAAACACCAAAAACAAAAAAAAAAACAAAAAAAAACAACAACACAAAAACAAACTCACAAATAAATACATATAATTTGCTGTACTGGTGTATACACTGGAATGTACAGTTGATCCAATGAATTTATCAAAAAAATATCAAATTTATTAACAAATCACTTAGTAATACACAAGGGCAACATATGTATCCACGCACAACACAAAAGCATTCCCTCTGAACTCTCACATATTTTCTCTATCACAAAAAAAAGATCCCAATGACACACTAAAACATCTTTTTCACTGCAACAAAACATGGAATGATTAAGAGTGAACATCTTTGTTCACAGACGGAATGCACAAGCCATTTTGCACAGGGGATATACATTCGATATGTGACCCTGCATTTTCGCACCGGAAAAACTGAATTATATAAACACACAATACCCACCCACCCCCTAACCCACCCACCCCCTTTTTGGATGGTTTGATCAAGTAATACATTGTGAAAAATACTGGTATGCTAACTGCCTTATTCAGCATGGGCTTGAGCATGATGAGCATAATAAGTTTGCATACTTCATTAAAAAATGGTAATTATATCAAACATTTGGCTATACTTGCAACATACAGCTTATATGCCTTTTTGATTGACATCGCATATGTGTTAAACCTTAGATTCAGAAAACTACCTGGGTTATAGCTTTTTTTCAGACTGTTAAGTATGCATAAACTGATGTGTAAATATCAATCGGAATATGTGTGTTAATTTGTTAATCTGAATATATTTTAAGGATGTGTCTATATCTGAATCATTATGTATCTAAGAGCATCTTAGAGTGTGTGTGTGTGTGTGTGTGTGTGTGTGTGTGTGTGTGTGTTTATGGGTCTTAAATATATATCAGAATGTGTATATGAATGTGCATCTTAACATCCAGTCAGGGGGGAAAAAAGGCCTACAAAACCCAATGAGTTGCATCTGTCTTTTGATAATCTGATATTATGTGAAATTATATCATGTGTAATTTCCCCATTTGTTTTCCTCTCCAAAGGAATGAGACAGCTCTATTCCCTGAGGCCTTCATATCCACTCTTTTCTTTAATATCACAAGGTTCCTTAGACTACAAATCATGGTTTATCATTTTCCATTAAAAAAAAAAAAATATATATAAAAAAAGGAAAAAAAACAACAACAGAAAATAGGTGGAGAACTACACCCTAAGTGCACAAATGTTCAATGCAGTGACAAACCTTTGCAGTAAACATCATCCCCTTCCCCCTTCACACACACACACACACACACACACACACACATATGCACACACACACACACACATATATATGGCCCACTACTTCTATGTAACCCCCTCCCCTCAAAACCCCCTCCTTCCTCCCACCATCCTTACACAAATCTTTTACAAACAGCTGAAAACATAACAACACTAACATGGCATGAAAAAATAAGAAAAAAAACGAACACAAAAAAAACCCCCTGACCAACTGAGACAGGATGCATATGGATGTGGCTGATAAATGGCCACCACTCAAGCCAAAAAGAGTGGATGCAAGAAAGAGAAAGAGAGAGGGAGAGAGAGAGAGCACAGGAATAATGTGAAATGAATGTTCTGAAAACAAAACTTTGCTCCAACACACTCTATGCTGGAAAACAGATCAGGAATGTGACAGAGAGGCCGCGACACAGAGAGAAAGACACACAGACAGACACAGAGAGAGACACAGAGAGAGAGAATGCAAACAACAATCAACCAAAGTAGGGTGGGTGTTGAAGGTGAGAGAGAGAAGTGGGGTTGAGGTGGTGTGCAGGATGGAGAGAGGGTGGTGTACAAGGGGAAGTCAGTCAGTCACAAAGAGGGAAGGTAAGTCAGGCAGACAAACACCCCCATCCCCTTACACACACACACACACACACACACAAGTATCTCCACCCCCCTATCTGCCAGAAAGTACACAGTCCTTTCCGTTGTCAGATGTGACAGTGACATGCTGCCTTTGCACACTCCAAGAGATGTCGGCATGACAAGGGAGACAACCTCTAGCAACACTGCTGTAGTATGGCTTTCTCTCCATTTCCCTCATCTTCCCCTCCCCCTCCTCACCCTCTCCACCATCCTCCCCAACAACTCTCCAGTCCCTTCTTTGACAAAAACACTCACACGAAACCACAGCACCCCTGATGCCCTTCTGCAGCTATCTGGATGTGCTGCCCTTTTCCAGACAATATATGTAATCCTCTTGATTACCCATCACACACAATGCCCACCTCACCTCTCTCCAGTGATGATAATTACCACGGAAATACAGTAAAATTATCTCTCACCCCCTAAAACACTACAAAAAGGCTCACAACTACCACTGGCTCAGCTCAAGGCTGTGTGTGTGTGTGTGTGCCTTTTTCTCTTTTGTTTTAAACAGTGGCAGTTCATTTTGTACTCGTTTGCAGTTCATTATTTCAACATTCATATATTTCTTTCCCCTATCGTGTTGCCATGAAAAATCATCTGCTGATTTAACAGTGACCACAACCATGCCCTCAGAACACATGATACAGAGGCTCCCAAACGGTGTCACGTGGTTCAGGGTAGGAGGTGAAGGAACCAGGGAGGTTGGAGAGGGGCGACCTGCGATAGACATCAGTGGGACGTCAGGAGGCAGCAAAGAGGGATTCCTCGCAGAACTTGAGCTGCCAGATCTTGCCCGCGTACTCATCGAACTTCTCCTGGCCCAGCAGGTCCATCAGTTTGGGCTGTGATGGCACAAGAGGGATAAATGTTAGGGCTGTCATGGCACAAGAGCAATAAAAAGGTTACCATAATCTTTCAGGCTCAGTCTGCGCTGTCACCACAAAGAACGGAAGATGTCATCACAAGAGAAAAGGATGTAAATGTCACTATGTTCAGTCATTTCACTGCCACCTAATAAACAATACAAAAACAAACAAAACAAATTCAAGTTATGTTTGATTTCCTTCTTGCTCCTCTTCTCTTTATGTATCTTTAAAAAAAAAGAAAAAAAAAAGTAGTAACTATTAGTATGACATCATTTCTGCGGTAAGCATTATATATATTTTAAAAAGTTTATTACACTGATATCACTGATGAGTATTCTATTTTTTTAAATCTGTTTCCAAAGGAAAGTGGTCAACCTATGAGGAAAATCACACAAACTTCTTCTTCTTCTTCGCTCATGGGCTGCAACTCCCACCTTCAATCATATGTACACGAGTGGGATTTTACGTGTATGACTTTTTACCCCAACATGTAGGCAGCCATACTCCGTTTTTGGGGGTGTGCATGCTGGGTATATTTTTGTTTCCGTAACCCACCGAACACTGACATGGACTACAGGATCTTTAACGTGCATATCTGATCTTCTGCTTGCATATGCACAAAAAGGGGGTTCAGGCACAAGCAGATCTGCACATAATTTATGTTCACTTGGGAGATCGGAAAAATCTCCACCTTTTACCCACCAGGTGTTAACGAGATTCAAACTCGGGACCCTCAGATTGAAAGTCCAACACTCTAACCACTCGGCTATTGCGCCCCTCAAAAAACCACACAAACAAAAAAACTTCTCCACACACACACACGCATGCACTCTCTCACACACTATTCATATTTTATCTTTTCAGTAGTCATAGCCAATACAGATGGTTCAACTTACTGTTTCAACAGACACTGACCAGGAAAAAAAAAATCATCAGAAAAAAAAGAATCAAGACATGGAATCACTCACGATATAAGTACATCTTGTTTTTTAAAATAAATCTTTGCCAAATCTAACAGTATTTTCATTCCTTTTTTGAAGATACGATTATGCAAATAACAAAAAAGGAAAAAGAAAACAAAAACATGAAAATTTCCAAGGTGAATACTGCGTGGGAAATTTCTGTTGTAACATGTCATACAATATGATACATACACACAACAGCCTCATTTCTGTATAAAGAGAGAAAAAAACAACATCAAAAAACAACTTTTTGTGAGGACAACAGATGAGCTGGTGCAGCTTAAGCAGCTTAAATAAGTAAGGAGTGAATTGTTGTGTTTTCTGTTCTGATATCTAAAGACAGCTGTGAAGAATGGTTTCCTCCATACCTCAACTTCATCCTCCTCTATCTTGTCCAGGATGTCATAGGCCTTCTTCATGACGGAGTACCCCACGCCCTTTACACAGTCCCTGCACACACACAGACACACACACATGTATGCACACACACACACATGCACAAACGCACATGCACACACGCACACACACACGCGTGCACACACACACACAAACACACACATACACACTTGCACACATACACACACACACTCACACACATTTATGGCAACTGTACAGACAAATATGTTCATGGAGATCATGCATATTCCCAGACACACACATATGTGTTTATACTGACTGTATCCAGACTCTGCACACACACACACACACACACACTCACATGCACACACACACATTCACATGCACACTCACTCACACACACACTCACATGCACACAAACACTCACATACATGCACACACACACACACACAAACACACCTATAACACACACACACACACGCGTGCGCGCACACACACATACATACACACACACACACACACACACACATCTTAAACAGCTCCAAACATGCACGAAGAAACTGTACTCACTTCTGCAGGAGCCGGATTCTCTCCATCAGCCTGGTGGTACAGGCCAGAGTGTCCACACCTGAGACAAGCCATTCACACATTCAAACTCTTTGTCCTGTGCTGAATACAGTTTCAGTTTTGAGACCAGCCATTCCAACATCCAATCTCATTGTCCTGTGCTGAACAGTTTCAGTTTTGAGACGAGCCATTCAAACAATCACACTCACTGTCCTGTGTTGAACAGTTTCAGTTTGAGACAAGCCATTCAAACAATCACATTCACTGTCCTGTGCTGAACAGTTTCAGTTTGAGACAAGCCATTCCAATATCCAATCTCATTGTCCTGTGCTGAACAGTTTCAGTTTGAGACAAGCCATTCAAACAATCACACTCACTGTCCTGTGCTGAACAGTTTCAGTTTGAGACAAGCCATTCAAACAATCACATTCACTGTCCTGTGCTGAACAGTTTCAGTTTGAGACAAGCCATTCCAATATCCAATCTCATTGTCCTATGCTGAACAGTTTCAGTTTGAGACAAGCCATTCAAACTCACTGTCCTGCGCTGAACACAGTTTCAGTTTTGAGACAAGCCATTCAAACAATCAAACTCACTGTCCTGCACTGAACACAGTTTCAGTTTTGAGACGAGCCATTCAAACAATCACACTCACTGTCCTGTGTTGAACGCTGTTTCAGTTTTGATACAAGCGATCCAAACACTCAAAGTCATTGTCCTGTGCTGAACACAGTTTCAGTTTCTCAAGGAGGTGTAACTGTGTTTGGACAAATCCATATTTGCTACACCACATCTGCTGGGCAGATGCCTGACAGCTGCATAATCCCAATGCACTGGTCAGGCCTTAAGTGCATGCATACACATTTGTGTACCTATCAGAGTGGATTTCTCCTGAAGAGTTTCATCAGAGGGCAACACTTCTCTTTCCATGGGTTCTTTTTCAGTGCGCCAAGTGTGTGCTGCAAACAGGACCTGGGTTTATCATCTCATCCGAATGACGAGACACTCAAGTTTGATTTTCCAGTCCAGTTTGGGACGAAGGGCGAGACTGGGAGTCTTGTTCATCGTCTTCTTTTTGACCGGGATTTTAACTCAAACCTTTACAGACACTGCACTGGCAGATAAGTGTCTGCCACCTTCCTGCCATGAACACTACACAACAAAAGAGATAAAGAGGGGAAAGGAAAGGAAACAAGATTTTAAATGATGAATAAAAGTTTTATTTTTAGAGGGTAAAGGAATAAACACAATATTGTTTGTTTCTGTTTTACATCTGGCCCTCTGGTGGAAAGAAAAAGAAAGGCGGCGAAAGAAAAAAAGGGGAAAAAAAAAAGGGAAGTAAAAATATTTACTGTAGCAAATTGTATTAAATTGTGTAAGCATGCAAATGTATGTTTTCAATCCTACATTATAAGCAGCCTAACTTAAATTTGACCAGTGTGTATGCTGGATATGTCCATCATTCCATTACCCACCTGACACTGACATGGAACATCAGATTTTTAACAAGTGTACTTGACCTTTTGCTTGTGTATACAGACGAAGTGAATTCAGGCACAATCAGATCTGCACATATGATAACCAGGGACATCGGGAAAGATCTCCATCCAAACCTACCATACACAAATACCCACACTGAACCCAGGACCCTCAGACTTAAAGTCCAACACGTTAACCACTCGGCCATTGCACCCTGTGGTAAAAGCTGTGTTCAAACCCATGTGCCGTCCACTCACTGGGCATGGAGGATGACTTGTGCACGATGGGAGCTGGTTCCTCTGGCGCTGGCTTCTGTTCCACAGGGGTCCTGACTGCCTCCAAGCTGTGTTTCCTGTGGATAGGCACCCCCTGGTGGTGACTGTTGGGGTGGGGCCGGGCCGGGGTGAGGGGCACCTCCCTTAGTTCTTCGTCTGATCTGTCATCTGCCTCACTGTTCATCTTCAGCGTGTTGTCCAGCAGACTGATGAAATTGTTCATCTCTTTGTTCTCCCTGGGGGAAAAAAAAAAAATCAAAAGAAAAACCAAACATAAAATGGAGCAGGAATATCTGTTGTGTCACAAGCTGTTAGCTTGTTGTTGCTCTGCTGTTTGTATATACATGTTTAATATGTTTTCTGTAGAAAGATATTTTAAAAAAAACCAAAAAAACAAATATCCACACTGTTTCAAGTCAGTGTCAAATCCCTGTTCATGTTCTTGCTGTGACAGAATGGAAAGAAGAACATGAATATTCTTGATGTTTCAAAACATTCTTTTTGACAGTAAGGAAAAAACAGAGCAATCTTTCTGTTTTTTTTTGTGTTTTGTTGTTGTTTTTTCCATATCTGACACATTCCACACACAAAACACATTTTGGCTTTGCTATACTCTGCCACATGCAGTTTTTGTGTGATTCGCCTTGGAAATCAAGTACATATCATTTTACTAGCTGCTGAAAATGTTGTTTTCAATCCCAACTGTGGCATACTATGGTGGGTTTTATGGGCTGTTACCCAAAGCTGAGTGAACTATGGGCCCAACTCTAAGCTGACAAACGAATGTACAAAGGCCCAACACTGCACATAAAAGCAAGCACACACAGACACACACACACACATTGCTAAAAAAAAAAAAAAACCCTCTTGACCAACACAATAAGTATCTGTATCTTTCAGGCCTAGTTAATTCCATAATTATTCTGAAAGAAAGCATGGAGTACAGCCTTGTCACACAATCCAAAACTTAGATGGAGATCCAAGCCAGTATCCTTATCATCCTGATCCGTCATAGCAATTTTTTTTAAAACCCAGAAAAATTGTCCAACATTCTGTGGATGTTTATGCCTTGCTCTCACATGTGATCTCAGTTTTAAGTTCCCCTCTTATTTCCGAACTGTGACGAGCTGCTGTCAAAGTTTTTGCTATTGGCAGATTCATGCGGACTGTTGCTGGAGGGATGTGGTGGTAGTGGTCTCAACTCCAGGAGAGATCACTCAGCTTGGCTCCGCAATGAAGTGACTGTCACTTTTAAGGGGGCTCAACAGATGGCGTCTTGGTTGTGCCGAATCAGACCAGGCACTACTGGAACACCAATGAACCGACTCAAACAGTACTGCAGGGTGTCCTCTGGCATGTGGCATGAAAGCAACCTAACCATGAAAGTTCCTTGTGGAATGCTTGCGCTACAAGTGTGACAGAACAAGGCCATGGGTAGCTGTATACTTCAATTCTCAAATCTTTCTCTTTGGAAGAGTGGCATGGGGGTGATGCCCCTGTAACAGCATGGAAGTTGGGGCAGCAATGAAAAAACAAAAGAGAAAAAAAGAAAGCCAGATTTCTGTAAGCGTGTGCTTTCAGGCCTACCTGCGCTTTTCTCTGTCCTGTGTGTTTTCATCGGGGGTGGGCATGGACTCGTCAGAGCTACTGCTGTCCTGCAGAGAGGGCTGCCGCTGTCTGTTGGCTGCTACCATCTTCATCTTCGGTGCCTGCACAATGAATGCATTTTGGGTTAAGATGTTGTTGTCTGTTATGTGTGTGCACCCACATGTGTGTGTGTGTGTGTGTGTGTGTGTGTGTGTGTGTGTGTGTGTGTGTGTGTGTGCATGTGTGTGTATGCATGTGTGTGTGTTTACTGAGGCAAAGAATGACCCTGAATTCAATTTTGTGAATGTCAACAAGTATGTGTACATGTGCATATACTGTATATATGTGTATGTCTGCCCATACACATACAGAAGAGACAGTAAAGAGAGAGAATGGGGAGGAGGACTGACAGACAATGACCCAAACACAAAGGACACAGCATCACAAAGGTTAACAGTCTGAGACAGAAAACACAGTCCACTCACCGTTGTCTTCTCCTTTTTGGTCACTTTTTCTGACTCGGTTCTCTCCGGCACTCGGCGCAACTTTACATTTCTTGCTGAGAGAGGGTTCTCCATGGCTGCACACACACACACACACACACACACACACACACACACATACAAAGATACACACACAGACATACACACACAAACAAACAAAAAAACACACACACACATGATTCCGTTTAAAATCACACAACCTGAAGTGTCATTAAATTGAAGAATACACACATGATCAGTTTTCAGTTTCAGTTTCACTTTCTCAAGGAGGCGTCACTGCGTTCGGACAAATCCATACACACTACACCACATCTGTTGAGCAGATGCCTGACCAGCAGCATAACCCAACGCGCTTAGTCAGGCCTTGAGTGCATGCTTACATATTTGTGTACCTATGAAAGTGGATTTCATTTTACGTAATTTCGCCAGAGGACAACACTCTCGTTGCCATGGGTTCTTTTTCTGTGCGCCAAGTGCGTGCTGCACACGGGACCTCGGTTTGTCGTCTCATCCGAAAGACTAGACGCTCAGTTTGATTTTCCAGTCAAACTTAGGAGAAAGGGCGAGAGCGGGATTCGAACCCACACCCTCACGGACTCTCTGTATTGGCAGCTGAGCGTCTTAACCATTCTGCCACCTTCCTCCTCACATGATCATGCGTATGTCATGGATACCGTGACTTCAACTGGGGACGGTTAAAAGCAGTGGACAGTTAAAAGCAGCAGATGAAGGGAAATCGAAACCAATGTCCTATGCCACACCCTAGACAGAGTGAATGTAAATTCACTGCCATGATGGCTGTTAAAAGCTGCGGGACCTTAAATCTTTATCATCCTCTGAATACCAAATGCAAACTGTCAGTCAAACCCAGTTGTTCCACTCTTGCTGGGTGTGCATGGAGGAAACTGCTGAAGTTGTCTCCTGTAGGTTTCCATGTACGAGTAATACCTGTCTTGTCTTTGGGGAAAATATTTCTCAGATCAAATGGCTCAGCCTCCTGCATGCTGCACATATTTTTTTTAACAAAACGCTTGATATCCACTGGACTGCATGTCAAGACATAACACACACACACACACACACACACACACACACACACAAACACACACACACACACAATCTGCCTATAGATATCTTAACATCGCTGTGATCAAACCATTGACCAACATGCAACTCTCTCCACGAAGTGTCAACTTACAGTTGCTTGCTTTTTCTCTTCTTCTTCGGTCACGAGCAGATATGTTGGGAAGACTCTGCAAACATACGTGACTACAATGTTACACAATATAAAAATAGCAAGAGACTACACCAAAAAATGAATTAACATCTGCCCTTTTTTCTTTAACCCACCCTTTCTTCCCCTTCAGACTGTGGTACCCACATGCATGGACATAAACAAACAACATGCACATGCACATATTCACCCAAACAGAGCGCTTGCATGTACATCCCCCTTACACTCATTTATTTTTCATTTATTAAGACGACTTGCTAAAGTGATGCATATTCTTGAAGCTTGATGCACTAACCCCTCTCACCCCCTTCCTAGCCCCCAGGGATCAGGTTCGACATCGGTCATCGGTCATTGACGCATTTAATTTTGAAATGACCTATTGTTTTTCAAGTTGCCAGGTCACATGACTTATTGTTTTTATGACCAGTCGGTCAACCAAAGTAACCATCTCTCTCACTCTCTCTCTCTCTCTTTAACGATCGCGATCGTTTTGTCGTCTGCTCCTACAGGAAATGACTATAAACTGGTTTATTAAAATACGGATCTGTGGCGAAACAAAATCCGAAACGAATCTTTATCGCTGCCTTTCGCGAGCTTCGGCGAGAAGAATTGGCGTTCCCACTTTTGCATTAACCGGGTGATATTTGACCTATTGATTTTCAAAATGACCTATTGATTTTATGTTCTTCCGGTCATATGACCTATTGTCTATTGAACCCAACCTGATCTCTGAGCCCCAATTCATCCATACGCACACACACAGACACACACATACAAACACATAAACCCAACTGTGAACTGAAACATGATATATCATTCTTTGGGAAGTGTGTGTATGTTATGCGTTGTGTATGAATTGTGTATATGTATGTGTATGCGTATGCATAAGCATTTTCTGTCTTTAACATTTCTTCATTTTGATTGATATTGGACGTGAAGGTATGTTCTCACATGCCTGTGTGTATCTGCATTCAAGTGCATGCATGTGTGCCTCTGTGTGTGTGTGTGTGTGTGTACGCGTGTGCGTGCAAGCATGTGTGTGTGCATACGCATGCACAGAGCGAGCGATTCAGTCTGTGTGGATGCTTGAGTCCAGCGCACACTGGCCACGCTCACCCTGGGGGTCTCGTCAATCATCCCGTCGGAGGACGACTTGGAGGAAGTGGAGTCTGTGGCTGCCTTGTCCGCCTGCTGTCGCAGCACTTCCCGCTTCTGTGGCAATCCCTCGCTGACCTCTGCTTTAGGGACCGGCAGGGGTCGAGCAGAGAGGGGCCGGTCACTCTGTGGTCATGACAGTGTGTGTGTGTGTGTCACAGCATGAGCACAGAACCCCAATGGTGAACACTATCGTCATGACAGAACATGTTACAGTATAAACACAGAACCCCAATGGTGAACACTATCGTCATGACAGAACATGTTACAGTATAAACACAGAACCCCAATGGTGAACACTATCATTATGACAGAACATGTTACAGAATAAACACAGAACCATAATGGTGAACACTATCATTATGACAGAACATGTTACAGAATAAACACAGAACCCTAATGGTGAACACTATTGTTATGACAGAACATGTTACAGTATAGACACAGAACCTTAATGGTGAACACTATCGTCATGACAGAACATGTTACAGAATAAACACAGAACCACAATGGTGAACACTATCGTTATGACAGAACATGTTACAGAATAAACACAGAACCATAATGGTGAACACTATCGTTATGACAGAACATGTTACAGAATAAACACAGAACCATAATGGTGAACACTATCATTATGACAGAACATGTTACAGAATAAACACAGAACCATAATGGTGAACACTACTGTTATGACAGAACATGTTACAGAATAAACACAGAACCATAATGGTGAACACTATCGTTATAACAGAACATGTCACAGTATAAACACAGAACCATAATGGTGAACACTATTGTCATGACTGAACATGTCACAGTATAGACAGAACCATAATGGTGAACACTATCGTTATGACAGAACATGTTACAGAGTAAACACAGGACCCCAATGGTGAACACTATCGTTATGACAGAACATGTTACAGAATAAACACAGAACCATAATGGTGAACACTTTCGTTATGACAGAACATGTTACAGAATAAACACAGAACCATAATGGTGAACACTACTGTTATGACAGAACATGTTACAGAATAAACACAGACCCCAATGGTGAACACTATCGTTATGACAGAACATGTCACAGTATAAACACAGAACCATAATGGTGAACACTATCGTTATGACAGAACATGTTACAGAATAAACACAGAACCATAATGGTGAACACTATCGTTATGACAGAACATGTTACAGAATAAACACAGAACCATAATGGTGAACACTATCGTTATGACAGAACATGTTACAGAATAAACACAGAACCATAATGGTGAACACTATCATTATGACAGAACATGTTACAGAATAAACACAGAACCCTAATGGTGAACACTATCTGTTATGACAGAACATGTTACAGAATAAACACAGAACCATAATGGTGAACACTACTGTTATGACAGAACATGTTACAGAATAAACACAGAACCATAATGGTGAACACTATCGTCATGACAGAACATGTCACAGTATAAACACAGAACCATAATGGTGAACACTATCGTTATGACAGAACATGTCACAGAGTAAACACAGGACCCCAATGGTGAACACTATCGTTATGACAGAACATGTTACAGAATAAACACAGATCATAATTGTGAACACTACTGTTATGACAGAACATGTCACAGTATAAACACAGAACCATAATGGTGAACACTATCGTTATGACAGAACATGTTACAGAATAAACACAGAACCATAATGGTGAACACTATTGTTATGACAGAACATGTTACAGAATAAACACAGAACCCTAATGGTGAACACTACTGTTATGATAGAACATGTCACAGAATAAACACAGAACCATAATGGTGAACACTATCGTTATGACAGAACATGTCACAGAATAAACACAGAACCATAATGGTGAGCACTATCGTTATGACAGAACATGTTACAGAATAAACACAGAACCCTAATGGTGAACACTATCGTCATGACAGAACATGTCACAGAGTAAACACAGAACCCCAATGGTGAACACTATCGTCATGACAGAACATGTTACAGAGTAAACACAGGACCCCAATGGTGAACACTATCGTTATGACAGAACATGTTACAGAGTAAACACAGGACCCCAATGGTGAACACTATCGTTATGACAGAACATGTTACAGAATAAACACAGAACCATAATGGTGAACACTTTCGTTATGACAGAACATGTTACAGAGTAAACACAGGACCCCAATGGTGAACACTATCGTTATGACAGAACATGTTACAGAGTAAACACAGGACCCCAATGGTGAACACTATCGTCATGACAGAACATGTTACAGTATAAACACAGAACCATAATGGTGAACACTACTGTTATGACAGAACATGTTAAGAGTAAACACAGAACCATAATGGTGAACACTATCGTTATGACAGAACATGTTACAGAATAAATACAGAACCATAATGGTGAACACTATCATTATGACAGAACATGTTACAGAATAAATACAGAACCATAATGGTGAACACTATCATTATGACAGAACATGTTACAGAATAAACACAGAACCCTAATGGTGAACACTATCATTATAACAGAACATGTTACAGTATAGACACAGAACCTTAATGGTGAACACTATCGTCATGACAGAACATGTTACAGAATAAACACAGAACCCCAATGGTGAACACTATCGTCATGACAGAACATGTCACAGTATAAACACAGAACCATAATGGTGAACACTATCGTTATGACAGAACATGTCACAGTATAAACACAGAACCATAATGGTGAACACTATCGTTATGACAGAACATGTTACAGAATAGACACAGAACCATAATGGTGAACACTACTGTTATGACAGAACATGTCACAGTATAAACACAGAACCATAATGGTGAACACTATCGTTATGACAGAACATGTCACAGAATAAACACAGAACCATAATGGTGAACACTATCGTTATGACAGAACATGTTACAGAATAAACACAGAACCCTAATGGTGAACACTACTGTTATGATAGAACATGTCACAGAATAAACACAGAACCATAATGGTGAACACTATCGTTATGACAGAACATGTCACAGTATAAACACAGAACCATAATGGTGAACACTATCGTTATGACAGAACATGTTACAGAATAAACACAGAACCATAATGGTGAACACTATCGTTATGACAGAACATGTTACAGAATAAACACAGAACCATAATGGTGAACACTACTGTTATGACAGAACATGTTACAGAATAAACACTGAACCATAATGGTGAACACTACTGTTATGACAGAACATGTTACAGTATAAACACAGAACCATAATGGTGAACACTACTGTTATGACAGAACATGTTACAGAATAAACACAGAACCCCAATGGTGAACACTATCGTTATGACAGAACATGTTACAGAATAAACACAGAACCCCAATGGTGAACACTATCATTATGACAGAACATGTTACAGAATAAACACTGAACCATAATGGTGAACACTATCATTATGACAGAACATGTCACAGTATAGACACAGAACCATAAATGGTGAACACTATCATCATGACAGAACATGTTACAGTATAGACACAGAACCTTAATGGTGAACACTATCGTTATGACAGAACATGTCACAGTATAAACACAGAACCATAATGGTGAACACTACTGTTATGACAGAACATGTCACAGTATAGACACAGAACCATAATGGTGAACACTATCGTTATGACAGAACATGTCACAGAATAGATACAGAACCCCAATGGTGAACACTATCGTTATGACAGAACATGTTACAGAATAAACACAGAACCATAATGGTGAACACTACTGTTATGACAGAACATGTCACAGTATAAACACAGAACCATAATGGTGAACACTATCGTTATGACAGAACATGTCACAGTATAAACACAGAACCATAATGGTGAACACTATTGTCATGACTGAACATGTCACAGTATAGACAGAACCATAAATGGTGAACACTATCGTCATGACAGAACATGTCACAGTATAGACACAGAACCATAATGGTGAACACTATCATTATGACAGAACATGTTACAGAATAAACACAGAACCCCAATGGTGAACACTATCATCATGACAGAACATGTCACAGTATAAACACAGAACCATAACGCAAACACTATTGTTATGACTGAACATGTCACAGTATAGACAGAACCAGAACGGTGAGCACTATCATCATGACAGAACATGTCACAGGATAAACACAGAACCATAATGGTGAACACAATCATGACAGTACATGTCAGAGTATGAACAAAGAACCATAAAGGTGAGCACTAGTGTTGTGACAGAGCACAGATCCTTAATGGTATTTACTGCATGGTCAAGACAGTACTGTCAACTACCTCGTAAGCACCCACACCTTCTTTGCACATTTTTAACCCTGAAGTTGTGGAAGGGCATTTACTGGGTACTTTACCCTTCGCAGGAGCCTAATCCCTTAGTCAGTTTTACTACAAACTACAGCCTGGGCATTTACACCATGAGTGAGAGGTCTCTTGTTAAACTCATGACATCAGTAGGATAATCCAGTGCCAAGAGTTTAAACTGTAAAGATTTGTTTCACGGCATACTGGTGACCGGTATTGACTTGAATAACTGTATGTCCAGAGACAGACCTACCGTTCTCTGCAAACAGTTTAAAACAAAACGATAGTTACTGATACAAGACACTGTGTCGTGGAGTGAGGTCATGGTCGCCCATGGTTTTTTCAGTGACAACACACTGACACCTCATGCAGGCGTTCTGTTCTTTATCTCAGGATCTAAATCTGTACCGCTTTGTATAGTAACACGATCCTAAGCAACAAAACTGGATTTTTATTATTTCATGATTTTCTTTCTGTATAGTAACACGATCATAAGCAACAAAACTGGATTTTTATTATTTCATTATTTTCTTTTTTCAAGTGGGGGTGGGTGGGAGGGGGGTAGGTGCAAGGTATTCTACCCTACGCAGAGTTTTTAATCCAAAATGGGTGGTGGGCATTAACTAGATACTGGGCGTTTACAAGTAGTTTACAGTAATTGTGACAGTGTGAGCACAGAACAATGATAGCATCCACTCTACTGTCATGATAGCGTAAAAGACAGTTTCAGCACTGAACCATAATGACAGTCATGACTTGTCATAACATTCTAAGTTACATCACTATTATCACAAGCAAACCAAAAATGAACTCATAGCAACAATCATAATGTTGGCATAATATTGGAAAGGCGGAAGGAGAGGAGTGGGCCCAAACTTCCTGTGCCGAGCCCTAGACACAATGGGTAAGATTTCACTTCCCTGGTGGGCATAAAAGGCTATGGGACCTTCAGCCTTTATCATCCTAATACCATCGGAACAAAGTGCAACTGGTCATAACAGATTATGACGAAACTGGGACATTTGGCGCCAATGCATAAGGACCCTGTTTTGAAGAGAAAAAGACAATGAAACCAGCACACACAGAGAAAACTGCCGTCACCTTGGGCGCTGAACTGACGTCACTCCTGGCCGACAGAGCCTCTGACTCGGCAGCTGCTGCATCCTTCTCCTTGCTGGCCTGACTGTTCACTGCCGGTCTGCTGGGTAACAGCTTCTTCTTCTTCTTTTTCTTCCTCCCTTCCTCAGCCGCCGCTGGGGGGTCCTTCGCCTGTGTGATAATCATATTAATGATGGCGACTGATGCTCACACCTCCTAGGCAGGAGCTTGTGAAGTTTACAATAAAAAGTTACAAATACCAGCTGCTGTGGTGAAGTTGTTAGCGTGTACTATGGTTTGTGACTTAACCACATATCAAAGTTAGTTTGTTATCTGCAATAAATGGTGTATCAAGCATGCAGCTGTGTGCATTGCTTTGCATCTGGTCTGTGTATGTGACAGCAGTGTATTGGTCAGTTACTGGGGTTTTTCTGGGTGAGTGTAAAATGTCACCATAGTTTATTACTGCCTCTTTTTGGAACATTCTGAGGAATATGGATGCATGTTTTAAAAAAAAAAAAGCAAAAAAAGCTTGTTTTGATAGATTTTCTTTAAAGTGTCCTCTTACACCTGCTCTTCTTTTTTTTTTTCTTTTTTTTTTGGGGGGGGTCAATTTTGTTTCATGTTAGCTATTAGACTTTTCTTCTTCACTCTCACCACTTTGCTAATGATCACAGTTATCTGCTGATTCTTCTCCTTACACCAGATGTGTCAGAAACACTGGAAAGGACTGTCAGCAGTTGAGGACAGCTGCAATTTTCAGCCAATACTATCAAAACCAGAGTGTACTCAGATCAAATGAAAGTGAGGGCCTGCATGTGCTAAAAATATTGTGATTTTCATAGAATCTTTAAAAAAAAAAAAAAAAAAAAAAAAAGGGTGCCAAGAATGTTTTACACATATGTGCTGTTCACAGTGTGCTAACGATGAACACTATTCCCATGCACTGGCACACAGACTAACATATGCACAAGCACTCATATACACATCTGACACACAAACACATACACATTCTGCACTGTTTTGTCATTTATTTATCACTACCAAGCAACAAGTTTCTTCCTCTTCTTCGTTTGTGGGCTGCGACTCCCATGTTCACCTGTATATATGAATGGGCTCTTACCTGTATGACCGTCTTTCCCCTGCCATGTGTGTAGGCAGTCACACTCCGTTTTGGGGGTGGGGGGAATAAACGATGAATGATTTGGGAAATCCACACCTGACCTAGGCTATGAACCCAGAACTCCAGACTAAAACACCTGATGCTCATTATTCGAGCTCAACACAGCGATACACCAAGCTGCAGGATGAACAAATCACAACCGGCTCAACACACTCGTACCTCCTTCGTGTCACTGGCCTTGACCGTGTCTTCCTTCTCGCTGTCTGACTGGGCCGTGTTGCCCTTAGCAACGATGGCGTTCTCGTCGATTGGCTCCAGCTCCTTGGGGGCCAGATTGGAGGGCCGTCGAGCGTGACCTGGCTTGAAGGCTGGGGCGTCACCACAGTTGTTGACCGCCATGTTCCTGGATGGGGCACCGCTGTCAGGTTCATCCCTGCAGCCACACATCATTGTAATGTAATGTAATGTACTGTATTGCATTGTACTGTACTGTATTGTACTGTACTGTGTTGCATTGTACTGTATTGTACTGTCCTGTACTGTATTGTACTATACTGTGTTACATTGTACTGTACTGTACTGTACTGTACTGTATTGCATTGTACTGTCCTGTACTGTATTGTACTATACTGTGTTGCATTGTACTGTACTGTACTGAATTGCATTGTACTGTATTGTACTGTACCGTATTGCATTGTACTGTCCTGTACTGTATCGTATTGTACTCTATTGTACTGTATTGTACTTTACTGTACTGAATTGTATTGTACTGTATTGCATTGTACTGTATTGAATTGTCTTCTCTTGTATTGCACTGCCTTGTGTTGTGTTGTGTTGTATTGTATTGTGTTGTGTTGTGTTGTGTTGTATTGTATTGTTTTGTATTGCATTGCATTGTGTTGCATTGCATTGTATCGCATGTCACAACAGATTTCCCTGTTCGAAATTCGGACTGCTCTCCCCAGGGAGAGCGCATCACTTACAGAGCAGCACCACAATTTTTGCTCTCTCTCTCTCTCCCTCTCTCTCTCTGCCTGCAGGTGTATTTGCTTTCCAATCAAAGTGGATTTTTCTGCAGAATTTTGTCAGGGACAACCCTTTTGTTGCCATGGGTTCTTTTACGTGCGCTAAATGCAAGCTGCACCTGGGACCTTGGAGTCTCATCTGACTGATTAGCATCCAGACCACCATTCAAGGTCTTTTCTAAGAGGAGAAAATACTGGCAAGTGTGGGATTCGAACCAGTGCACTCAGATTCTCTCACTTCCTAGGCGAGTGCGTTATCACAAGGCCAACAGTTACAAGGCAAAACACTTAGTATAATTATGGCAATAAAAGACAAATGCTGAGCTTACAAATAGAGAAAGTCTTTAAGTACATTTGGTAGGTCGATCAAATTCTTTTCGCCGTTTTTCTTTTTGAGTGAAACACCATCAACCACCATTTCTTCTCAAAATGAAAATGGTGGACCTTGTGTGAGGGAGTGTGCTGATCGGTCATACAACACATCACACTCACCTTTCCGAAGCCTCTTTCTGCACTGCCACCGCCGCTTGTGAAAAACTGGCACGCTGAGGAACACCTGACGCTCGGGACTCCTCAGCTGCTGATGAGGGGAGACCACTGCTGCCACTAGCAGGTCTTACAGGTGGTTTGGCAGAAGCTGCGTTGTTGCTGCATGGCTGGCTGGCTGCCGATGAAGGGAGACCACTGCTGCCACTACCAGGTCTTAAAGGTGGTTTGGAGGAGGCTGCATTGTTACTGCATGACTGGCCAGCCCCAGAGGCTGCGGCTGATGATGCCGTTGAAGATCTGCTTGGACTGGCAGGGGCTGCGTTGTTACTGGACAGCTGACTGACGGCAGATACCCCTGTTGGTGCGGGCGAAGGTCGGCTGGAACTGGCCGAGGGAGGTCTTCGGTTGGCTGGGTCCCCTGGCTGCCGAGTTCGAGCCCTGAAAAAGTTGAGTGCAATGAAGTATATTTTACTCTCTCTCTCTTTTTTGTTTTTCTTATGTTTTTCATTATGCTTAATAAAAAAAAAAAGTAATATACAGAGTCAATTTTCGAAATGCACTGCTTTCCAGTATACTATAGTTTTACTCCTGCTACTTTGCCACTCTGGGACTTTGTGCATTTGTTTGCATAGCATCTTTTTAGACCAAAGCAATCAAACCATGACAGGAACTTCTGATCTTCCCCCCCCCCCCCCCCCCCCGCCCCCCCTTTATCAAGGATTATAAAATTACATCTAAATATGCTTCCAATTCCACATCACTTTTCTTCTTCTTCTGCATCCATGGGCTGCAACTCCAATGTTCACTCGTACATACACGAGTGGGCTTTTACGTGTATGATCGTTTCTACCCCACCATGTATGCAGCCATACTCTGTTTTCAGAGGGTGTGCATGCTGGGTATGCTCTTGTTTCCATAACCCATCGAACGCTGACATGGATTACAGGATCTTTAATGTGCGTATTTGATCTTCTGCTTGCATATACACACAAAGGGAGTTCAGGCACTGGCAGGTCTGCAGGTATGTTGACCTGGGAGATGGGAAAAATCTCCACCCTTTACCCACCAGGTGCAGTTACTGAGATTTGAACTTGGGACCCTCAGATTGAAAGTCCAACACTTTAACCACTCGGCTATAGCGCCCGTCAGTCTAGGGGTTTAAGCCTGTGTGCTGAAACGGACCCTCTCTTGGTGTCCTCCAGGAAGCGTGCAATGTTCTGCTTGATGTAGGGGTCTCGCAGGAGCCGGTTGACGCTGGGTCGCTTCTCAGGGTCCTGGTGCAGCATGCCTCGCATCAGGATGTGGAGCTCTTGGCCGTACTGCCGAGGCATCGCAGGCACCTGGCACAGACAATACGCACACCTGTCACAGTTGTTTTTAAAAAATGTTATTTATTCATTTTTAGCTTCTTTTTTTTGTTGCTAATCTCTGACAGTTGTATTTCCATGAAATGAAAGTGTATACATGCATATATACATACAGTAACTTAACCCCTTAATCACCATAGAACATAGTATGTATGTATATAGTGATGTGACAGATGACGTCATCAAAAGAATTATATTTCCATGAAATGAAAGTTCATACTTACACACATACATACATACATACATGCATACATACATGCATACATACGTACAGTAACTTAACCCCTTGACCACCATAGAACATAGTAGGTATGTATATTGTGACGTGATGTCATCAAAAGAATTATATTTCCATGAAATGAAAGTTCATACATACATACATAGAAACATACATACATACATACATATATACAGTAACTTTACCCCTTGAGTGCAAAAGAACGTAGAACATGTGTACACAGTGATGTTACAGATGATGTCAATAAGGGAAATAACTCTGGGAGGCTGAAACTTCACAAATTTGATCTGCAGCAGTTCATCCAGATCATTTTCTCAGTTTTTTGGCTGATTGTTCCAGGTACTGATTTATGACTTAAAACAACACTTTATACACAAGGTTTTTTCTTGGCACTGAGGGAGGTTAAACAAACATAGAAGCAGACAAAATATGCAACATAACAGCACTCACTAATGAAGAAGAATAGTGATAGGGAGAATATATACGTGTGTGTTTGTGTGTGTGATGTGTGTGTGTGTGTGTGTGTTTGTGTGTGTGTGTGTATTTGTGTCTTTGTTTGGGGGGAGGGGGGTGATGCATGCATGAATGTGCGTGAGACAGATAAAAACTGAAAAGAACACCATACCTTGCCCCGTAAGATTTTGTAAACCAGAGAGTTCATGTCTTTGGCATTGAAAGCGTGCTTCAAGGTGGTCATTTCATATACGCAGCACCCAAGCGCCCAAACATCTGACTGCAAACATCCAAGCAAAATGTTAGGTTTGATGACATTATAGCCTGGAAACAAATGACGATGACAAAATATGAAAACAACTAATGATAATGAAAAGTCAATAATCATTCAGTTAATGAAATGTCAATGATCATTTTGTTAATCTTCCTGAGTCACCTAAAATGCAATGAGATTCAGAAGCTATCTTTTTTTATATCTTTGTATCACTCTAAAGTTGATTGAATCTTTATGTGACAACTTATCCTATTGTTTTTTTTTTATTCACTCAATACTTTATCCAACACCGGCTGTGAATCTGTATGCAATGAAGTGACCCTGTATTTGTAAGCTAAAAACATGACCTTGTGGTTATACGTCTGTACACAAATACGCACTAAACTAAGCATAAAATACACTGAACTGACCTTAAGCTTCGCATAAATCAGTACATACTGAACTGACCTTGTGGTTGTAAGCTATGAACACAATGAAATGACATGTATTTGTAAGCTACATATTTGCACAAATACATACTGAACTGACCTTGCAGCTGCACATAAATACACACTGTACTGACCATGGCTGTACATGAATTTTTATGTGTATACTGAACTGACCTTGTGATTCTAAGCAACATACACAATGAAAATAATGAGCAAATGACCATGACCATGTACCTGTAAGCTAAGAACATGATACACAATGAAATGAGAAAATGACCATGACCATGTACCTGTAAGCTAAGAACATGATACACAATGAAATGAGCAAATGGCCATGACCTTGTACCTGTAAGCTAAGAACATGATACACAATGAAATGAGCAAATGACCATGACCATGTACCTGTAAGCTAAGAACATGATACACAATGAAATGAGCAAATGACCATGACCATGTACCTGTAAGCTAAGAACATGACACACAATGAAAGGAGCAAATGACCATGACCATGTACCTGTAAGCTAAGAACATGACCTTGTGGTTAAAAGCTGTACATGCAAGGATCCAAGAACTGACCTTGTGGTTGTAGGGCTTGTTTGAGAAGAGCTCAGGACTCATGTAGTAGGGTGTACCAATCAGTGTGGTGGCCATGTCAGTTGCTCCATCCAGTACTCTGCAATACATACATTTTTATAAATTATATTTATCTTGATCAAATAAAAATTGAGAACAAACACGTATCTTACAGTACATGCGCCTTATAATATATTTTTGCAATTTGCTTTCCATTCTAAAACTGACCAAAACGGAAAGTACAAAACCATTAACTTCCTACAACGGTACAAGTAATATTGATCATGATAATTATTGTACATTTGTGTTAGACAGAACTTTTACAGTCTATTAATTTAGGTTTCTCATATTCAATTGCTCTGATTCTGATCGTCAAAAAGGTTTCATGGGTGGCTAATTTGAAATATCTCTTCCCTATTGTATTTAATATTCTTAACAGACCCCCCTCCCAAAAAAGTCATGGTTAAGAAAAAGGCTTATTTTCCCACATAGATGATTTGATAATACTGGGTTGTTTTTCTTTTTATTGTTCCAGAGATCAAATCAAATCAAATCAAATCAAAAACACTTTATTAATCCACATGGAAATTAAGTTGTGCAATCACAGGCTCATTGTAAACACTGGCATAAAATCATGCGCAACATAAGAAGAGATTAAAACTAGTCAAATAAGAATTCCCAATAGCTGACGATATACTACCCCCCCCCCCCCCCCACACACACACACATACTCATGTTAAGACAATAGGGTATTGCACAACAATATTAACAAATGAAAACATCCAACAAAAAAAGAGTATAAGATTACTAAAAATGACATGCGCGCGCGCACGCACACACACCCACACACACATACACACACATGCACACACACACACACGCGCACACACACACGTTAAGACCATAAGGTATTGTACAACAATACATAAATAAAAACATCAAGGGAATAAATCGTATATATAAGTAAAATGCACACACACACACACACACACACACACACACACACACACTCACACACACACAAACAACGTATGTATGCACATAACATATGTCACGCCAATAAGATTAGAACATTAACATTAAGATATATGAAATCCAAGTAAAATAAGAAAATATTTAAAAATCACTTCCGATCACACACACACAAAAATGCTTGCTTGCCTGTGCTCACCCGCTCAGTCCCACATGCACGCATAATGTCTGCTCCCATACACTCGTCTGCTGGTGAAGTTCAGGTGTTGCTGTGGCGAGGAGGCTTGGGGGGTGGGAGGGTTCACTTAGTGTATTGGATGTTTTGATTGTGTGCGCGAATGGCTGTAGGAATAAATGAATTAATGTATCGAGATGTTCTTGCGCGTGGAGCTCTAAACCTACCACTTATGTCTGACCTTCTGCTATTAATGTCATCATGTAGTGGGTGTCTTACGTCGGTCAAAATTGTTATTAGTCTGTCAGTCAGTTTTCTATTGTGCATGTCGCTAAAGGTGTCTTGTCTTATACCCACCACCCCACCCGCTTTCCTAATGACTTTTTCCAACCTGTCTTTGTCATGTTTGGTCAGGTTTCCCCCCCAGCACACGGCTCCGTATGTTAAAACACTACAGACAACAGTGATTTTTGTACCACTGAAAAATTTGTGGCTGGAGTCCAAGGGATGCTTCACCAAAGTGAGTGTCTTAAAACAAAAACAAACTGAAATACAGTGGAATAAAACTCTGAAAAAGAAGAAGAAGAAATGGGAATCTGTATAAACTATAGCACAATATAGAAATACCCACACACAAGTCAAGTCCAATGCTAAATTCTAGAAATGTACTTGCCAGAAAAAAAAAAAACAACTGGCTTACCTGGCTATGCCTAGATCCCCAACTTTGATGATTTTGCTTTTTGTGAGGAAAATGTTCTGTGTCTTAAGGTCTCTGTGCAGAATGTTGCGTTCATGCATGTACTGAAAAAAACAAGAAAAATGAACGCAGTGTACAACAGTTATTGTACAGTATGATATTAAACAGGCTATCACAACAGCTCAATGAAACACAAACAACATTCTTTTTTTCCTTTTTTTAAAATTCATCTAACAATCCTGAACTGTACTTTATAACATTATCTAATCAGGACGCTTCAGAACAGATGACAACTTGAAAAGAAATCTCCTGCTGAGTCTATATTCCAATAACTTTTAACCAGCTAATTCAACTCCAGATATAATTGACCAGAAGGTACACTTTCCTTTTTCTCGTGAGTAGTAATGCAGGTCTGATTAGAATGTGCAGCATTTGAGTGACCCTCTGATGGAAGATTTGGACCCCTTAAGTTGCCTGCCTCTTGTCTTCTTTGCAGTACCTCATAATTCTAGTACAGTGCAGTTCTGATCATTATTATCAATATTATTATCATTGAACAATGCTTTTATGGCACCTATCCTCAGTGAAAGATCAAGCTCTAAGTATTTAAGAAACATGGAGTCAATTGCACAACTGGCTGCCTAACTCGGGAGAGCAGACTAAGAACTGCCTTTGGATACTCATCATTCATTTCCTGTGTCATTCAGTCAGGCTTCAGTCACACACACACACACACACACACACACACACACAGACACACACACACACATACCAGTACAGTGGATTTTGCAACAAAATTTAGCCAGGAACAACTTTTTATTACCATGGGTTCATTCATACACATGAAGTGCATGCTGCACACGGGATCTCAGTTTATCTTCTCATTCAAATGGCTAGTGTCCAGTCCACCACTGAAGGGTCTAGCTGAGGGGGAGAAAATTCTGGCAAATGTGGGATTTGATCCTGCACCCTCAGATTCTCTCTCTTCCTAGGCAGACGCATTTCTACCACTAGGCCACCACTCCACTAGTACTAGTAGCTCTAAGGAACTTTCTGTAATAAGGCAGTTTTTGGTGGGTTTTTTTTACCAATCACTTACCTGTAAGGCCATAGCAATCTGAACAAACCACTCCACCACCTGACGCTCCTCAAGCAGTTGCCCTTTCTGTTCCTTCAGTTTGGTGTACAGGTCCCCTCCCTCGCAGTACTGCATGGCGATGTACAGCATGCCCTCAGCCGTTTCAAACGACTGCTTGTACGAGACGATGTTGGGGTGCTTCAGCTTCTGTAGCAACCTGGCTTCCTGCTCCGCTGAGGACCGCTCTCTTTTGGAGGCTTTCTGGAGGTTGATGCGCTTTAGGACATACTGGGGAGAAATGAAAAGTGTTTTGTTTATGTGGTATAACTCTGTGTGTGTGTGTGTGTGTGTGTGTGTGTGTGTGTGTGTGTGTGTGTGTGTGTGTGTGTGTGTGCATGGATATTTGCAATGAGATTCTTCTGCTTTGTGAGTGCCATTTATTACAATCAACTATTATTCTTGTTGCATTTGTGTGTGTGCTTAAGTGTTCCCATGTGCGTGTGCATGGATATATATGTGTGTTTGAGTGTTTACATGATCCACATGGGTTAGAATGCTTGCATATGTGTATGGATGCACAGTAACTCTTCATGTAACTCTGAAGGACAGCATCAGACAGATAGGACAGCAGGCTGATGGACACTGTGTGGAGATGAAACAGAGCAGCAGGGAGACAGGCATGGAAGATCATACAGTACAAAGGCACTTGTAACAGAAAATAGCTGCTACAAATGGAAGACATCCTGATGTGTAGTATCTCACTGCTACTAATGCAAGGCATCAACTGATCAAGATGTGTACTGTCTCAAAATCACCCGAGTCAAACATGGTCATTTAAAAGTGCAACAAATGGAAACAAAGGGTTCTGATTATTTCACCAGGGACTGCCTGACATGTAAATCATCCAACATGGTGTGTCACAGACTGTCAGAAGAGTGAAAGAGAGTAGTATGTTGGTGAAACAGGACAGACACTATAGAAAAGATTATATGGACATATATAAATATATACATATATATACATATATATACACACACACACACACACACACACACACGTACAACATCAGACACAAATACGCAAACACTTACTTGGATCCTGACAAACAGAAAGAAAGAAAGAGGATATAGAGTGGTGACTAAACACTTCAGTGAGAGAGGACATCAAATTGCTGACAATATTAATACTGACAATTAAAGACATGCATTACACAGCCATCATATCCACATAAAAAAACATCCATTCTGGCACCACCAAAGTACAAACCAACTATCCTGATGGACCAGCCATCATGGTGAAGTGGTTAGTGTCATGGACTGACAGCTGGGAGGATGTGGGTTCGAATCCCAGTGGAGGTGGGTTTTTCAGCCCATGGCCAGCTCCTACCCAGAGTTGAGTGTGCTGTGGGCTTAAATGGGGAGACTGGGACCACACAGTCGAGTGTCATCCACTTCAAGGATGTGTCTTTGGGTGTGTTGCACTAATTACCTGACCAACACTGCAAGTGTCTGTATCTCTCGGGCCTGGTTAACACCGGGACATCATTATGACAGGAAGCATAGAGTACAGCCTTGTCACACAGTCCCAAACCAAAATAGACCTCCATAGCAACATCGTTATTGTCATCGTCATCCTCCTCCTCCTTCATCATCATCAATATAAACAAAATAGTCCTATAGTCTGTGGCCTTTCATGCCCTGCTCTCATGGTCATGGTGACCTCAGTTTTGATACCCCTCCACTTTCGTGCTTGGGGTGAGTCCTGTCAATGTCTTCAGTGTCGGCAGATTCATGGGGGATCGTTGTTTGAGGGACATGGTGGTGGTCTCCACTCTGGGAGGAACGCTCACTCAGTCTGGCTCCGTGACTATGCCATTATTGTCGTTAGTAGGGGGCTTAGTAGGTGGTGTCCTAAGTAAGTTAAATCAGAACAGGCACCACTGAACACCACCAAAGTGACTCAGCAGCAGTGCAGGGTCTCCTCTGGTGTGTGGCCTCCTGGCAACCTAACACTGATGGTTCCCTGCAGATTGCCGATGCTGGAACTGTGATGGATGAAACCGGGTGTGGCTGTGCATGGAGGAATCTAAATGAGCAGCGTGGGAGTAATGCCACTGAAACGGTGCAGATGATGGGGCAGCAAAAAGAACAAACAAACAAAAAAAAACCCAATATCCTGATGGACATGGGATGCCGATGGTACCTTTATGTTTCATCGTCTTTTTTGCATTTACATTGGGTGTGTGGCTCAGACAGAGAGAGAGAGAGAGACAGACAGACAGACAGACAGAGACAGAGACAGAGAGTGAGCAGTATTATGAGTATATAGCACATAAAATGTGTCGTACTAATCTACAAAGTCTATACCGATGGAAAAATAGGATTTTTTTTTCCTTCATTATTGTATTTTCTAGGTGAGATTTTTTTCAAACATAACTCTCATTGTGCGTAACAGATAGCAGCTGTAGAAGAACACAAATAGTGTGCACATATAACATGCACACATATCAGTATAACATATGGACCTATGCAAGTTCTTGTGCCAAAGGCCACTCCCATTCTCTGTTAGTCTCAATGTGAACATGTATGTATACACATTTCTATGACCTACTGACACTATTCCTCATTCCCTGTCTGACAGTAATGCTGATGACAGCTGAGGTTTTATCATATGATGCTGACACAAGTGACAGTCAGCACAGTGATGGTTTACTTTTTTATGTCTTGTCAGGCATCTTTGTGCATTTTTCTGAAGCAATTTATATAGGATTCTAACCCAGAACCTGACTCAAAACAAAAAGACAACAACATGCAAATCCATACTTCCCCTTTGCAAGCTGATGGGAAGTGCTAAGTAGGTATGAATTTAATTTGTGGGAATTTCTCCCCAACACTGTAACAATATTTCAACACTTGTTTGTTGTTTAACATTCCTCTTCCTTTGCACTGTTTATTATCAATATTTTAAAGTAGAAAGATAAAAGTAACCAGTTCATTATGTTCCTAAAGAGCAGTGGGCACTGCAGCTGCATCAGCAATCTAAGTTGCCAGTACTTGAATTATTTTCCAGGTGCCTGGCTGGCTCAAAAGTCAAATGGATGAACGCCAAGTTTGAACTGAATTGAATATGAAGTGTTGTAAGTTTGAATCACAGACACCAATGATTTATAAACCGATATATTTTCACTGCCATTTTGATGTGTTCTTGCTCTGGTAGTGTCAGAGTTGTGTTAAGGTTCTGCCCCCTGCTCCCATCCCCATACTGTCCAAGGATGGTTACTCTACTAGCAATATTTCCCGGTATGGGTATTCATGTTGCACCTGAAATTAACCTGAAACCTGACAGAACTGTAAGGCACATGAGCTGCACCTGAGCTTAACCACATAACCTTTCATTACATACCATTCCTGAAAAATCCTAACATGCTCACACTTCATAGTACGATGCATTGTGCTCATGTAACTATGCCAGCCACTCCCATCGTAGGTGAATATGGCTTCGAGTTAGTTTCAAGTTTAACCTATTTCTACCTAGATCATAAGTGACTACCAATACACACACACACACATACACACAAACACACACATGTACACACACACACACAGACACACACAAGGGTGAGTACCAGGGGGGGTTTGTAATCTGCCAGGTCAACAGATGTACAGACACTCTTGGGCCTAGTAGTAATGCCCCCTCACCCCTTTTCCAAATGTGGTGAAGTGTACAAAAGCAATAACAAACATTCATGTTAAAGGTCTTTGAATCCACAAAAAAGTTGAATGGGTCATTATAAAATGCCTGTTATCATGATTATACACCAATCATGGTAGTCATAACGAAGGTGGTTTTGAGTGTGCAACCTGAAGTATAAGAAACATCCTCAACAGCAAGTATAGACTCTTTTGTGAAATACTTTGAAAACCGATATATATGCTAAAATGGGTGTTCCCTGTTAAAAGAACATACTGTTCGTTATCAGATTGCTTCTATATACTCTTAGTCTTACGTTCCAGAGCTGACGTTTGAAATTAAAACTGTCAGTGGGTCATTGTGCAACACTTGTTTTCGCAGTAGTCTTTGTTACAAACTAAAACAACAGTTAGCTGTAAAATATAAATAACCGTATTCTTACCTGCTTTTTGTCTTTTTTGTGCTTTGCCAGCCATACTTCGCCGTAACTCCCCTTTCCTATCACCTTTATCTTATCAAACTCATTCATAGTCTGTGCCTTATTGTCCGACCTGAATTTGTTCGTCTGCCACTGATCATTTGAAGAGACAACTGTGACGATGCTCAAACCAACGAAGATTCCGAGGAATTTCACGTCATTTATGTAAACACTGGGGCATTGCTGTACTATGTGGTTCCATTCTTAACTCATACAGTCGACTGTTCATTACAAAGGTAATTATCTGAAAGTCAAAGGTAACCTCACAATATATACCACATTCAAAGCGTCCCAAACAACAAGTGCGTGACGATCTGATTCACAGGAAACGGAATGCATTGTGGTCTATGTTGTTGTGTTGTTTAGTAGTCGCGTCCCCTTGGTAAGAAACACAACTCTTCCATTTACCATAAGACGTATTTGAGATAAAGTTGTCTCCTATATTGGAATCTTTTTTTTAAATAATAGCTATAAAAAAATTTTTAAAAAAGAAAAAAAAGAAGCGTAATCAAACAAAAATAATCATTAACCGGGCATTTACTGAGATTCACCCAACACATGCAGTTTGCACACAAACTTGTCTACTATACCTTTTGACATATTATAATGAACACACACACACACACACACACACACACACACACAAATCATATCCTACAAATAGTTAAATTTAGTAATACCTTTACAGCCGTCTTCCAACAAGCCAGTTTACCCCCATCTGTTGACAGTATTCAGAAGTATGTATCTACCTTCCTGCCAAATGATACTCATCCACTCACTCTTACTTTGTCAGCAAAATTATGTTTGCAGTTAACTGCTAATGTATATTCATTCAAAGGCACCCACATAATTCAAATCCTTCAACTCATTAACCCACTCATACCACCACCTTAACCCAAAATCAAACTTTAACCTGTAAGCTGACCACCTACTTAACCTAATCCCTAACCCCACACATACATACTTGAAGATACTCAGCAACCTATATAATCATGTTATCTACCACTCCCATCCACCCACTTAAACCTATATAAACCTTATATCATACCCATTTACCAGCTCACACATACACTTATTCTTCATTCTTCTTTCGCTTTCTATTTCAAACTGATGATCCACACATCATTTTTATTTTCGCTTGGCATCTCACCAATTAACACCACTGACAAAAAGAAAAAAAAAAAAAGAAAGGAAAAAAGGCTGCCTCAGAATTTTCTACCAACATATAAAGTACAAATATATTTATCAGCGCCCAAATACGAAAGTCCTTTTCCTCTTCCCATTTGTGTCTGCATGCAGAATCCAGATGTCTAATGCATTAAAGAAACAAAGAGAAAAAAAAGACATGGACTGTTTGGATATAATTATCCATTTTTGTATTTTCAAAATATATTTAGTGTTACAGGATAATCGGTCCGAGCATGGATATATGTTGTACAGTGATGTTGGGAAAAGTTGCATGTATGGACCTCTGTTTCTCTGTAGATCTGATGACACACTTGTCTGCATTTTTATTCTGTTGAGGCTACAATGCATCATGTTATATTCTACTTCAACCTTATTCCTGTAAACTTTGAAGTTAGAAAAAAAATCAAAACAATGCTGCCTCCTTAAAGTTTTATAATTCCAGAAACTTGATCAAGCAGCGTTTCTCTAATCCATACTCTATACTGATTACATGTCCAAAAAACAACCAGAAATAAAATCCTCTCTTTTATATCTTTATATGTTCAGACATTTTCTGTTCCAATTTTGTTCTGGCTAAAGAATTTTGGAAACACCATTTTTCAAAAGCTAATTAGTATAATGGTCAAAGGTTTTTCTCATCAAAGATGCACGCATATATATTTGGGTATCATAATAATTATGATGGCCTAGAGGTAACGTGTCCGCCTAGGAAGCGAGAGAATCTGAGTGCACTGGTTTGAATCACGGCTCAGCCGTTGATATTTTCTCCCCCTCCATTAGTCTGGACGCTAGTCATTCGGATGAGATGATAAACCGAGGTTCCGTGTGCAGCATGCTCTTTGCACACATAAAAGAACCCACGGCAACAAAAGGGTTGTTCCTGGCAAAATTCTGTAGAAAAATCCACTTCGATAGGAAAAACAAATAAAACTGCATGCAGGAAAAAATACAAAAAAATGGGTGGCGCCGTAGTATAGTGACGCGCTCTCCCTGGGGAGAGCAGCCCAAATTTCACACAGAGAAATCTGTTGTGATAAAAGCAAATACAAAATATGTGTGTGTGAATGAGTGGTGTATGTATGTATGTGCATGTGCATGTGCATGTGCACACATGCATGCAGATGAATGTACTTGTATAAATAATAAGTGCACACCAGTCGCACAAGTATATCAAAACAAGAGAAAGCAAGACAGGACAAGAGAGAGCTTTATTTAAACCACACAAGTTTAGAATGAACATATATTTTCTTGTAAATCCTCAAATATATCCCATCACTCATCATTATACATAATCAGAGTAGCAACCTCAAAGAAGACCGGACCACACTAACATTACGCCTTACAGATCATTTGCATATTATTTGTGACTGATTTTAAGTTTTTATACAGACCAAATGAATATAATACCGCTTCACAAATAATATACACTGACAAGACATAGATGTTAATATATAATTTGCAGTTAAATCTCATTCTTTTCACCATTCCATAGCAAAAACAGTCCTGTACAGTTGAAATACCATATGTAATTGACGCAGACCTGTTTTCAAAGTTCAGACATGCGATCTTCACAAGTGAACATGGTTTCAAAAGTTCAGATATACGATCATTATAAGTGAACAAAGTCAGGCGCATGAGTGACTTGTGCTAGTGTGGATGCAGTCCAAGCAGCACCTCCTCATAATATTAATGCTATTCAATGCACTGTGAACTCTCCACTGACACAATACATGCAATATGCACTTATACCACACAAACTCATCAACATCCACACACACACACACACACACACACACACAAACACAATCACACAAGCCATAACCTTGCCAAGGGAATACTTGGCAAAATAAATGTGTCCAGAGAGTGATTTCAAATTTACTGCAGTAAGAGTGTTACATATAGACTGGATGGCAGCAAAATCCAAATTTTTTTGGTGCAGCGAAACGAAAAGTATGTTCCAAACTGTCTTCATTTTAGATTTTGGAGGTTTCAAAAGCATTTCACAGGAAGATTAACGAGTACGAAGAGAGTTATATGTCGAAAGTGCAGCAGATGGATATGGCAGACATGACCCCTCAAACTAGTGATAGGCAAGAACTGCAACTTTGTATTCACAAAAAAAGGAAGCTATCATGCAGCTCTTTCACATGTGGTGATACATGTTCTAGCTTTCTGTTTTGCAGAACAAGTCTTGCAGCACAGTTTTGAACCTTCTGAAAGCAGGAAGGCCGTTCAGCTGAAAGTCAAACAAAAACAGAGTTACAATAGTTAACAGTCTAGCTCGGAAGTTATCATTGTAGTGATGATGCTTACAGATGCATCACAGGACAGAAATCGTCTGTTACATTCAGTGCAACTGAGTTCAAGAAATGATGCATGGGACTGACATCCAGTGACTGCACTGGCCAGTCCACACAAATGACAGGTCTTGTGGAGATCTATTCTGCTGTGTTTGATTTCCTTAACAACTGCTGTTGTTTAGAAGAAAAAATTTTTTTTTTTTTTCTCAAGGCCTGACTAAGCGCGTTGGGCTACGCCGCTGGTCAGGCATCTGCTTGGCAGATGTGGTGTAGCGTATATGGATTTGTCCGAACGCAGTGACGCCTCCTTGAGCTACTGAAACTGAAACTTAGAAAATGCCAGTGTGAAAGTTAACCATGCACACAGACATACAAACAAGTGAGATAGGTTGATCTTAAATACTCACTTTGTTCACACGTTAAAAAAAAAAATGTCATGTACGCATTTCATACTCCAGAGACATACCATTTGCATTCACACAGACACACACACACGCGCACGCTCACTCACCAACATAAACAAGCATACACATTGATTGAGCTTTTTCCACACCCACACCCTTCTTGTCACTTCTCCGGAACATACCTGACTCTAAAAGCCTTGATCTTGTACTCAAACCCACACTTCTTATACAGCCCAGCACTTCCCACATTGTCAGGGTTCACATACACGTAGGGAGTCTGTCCATCAGCTCTGATCTTCCGACACACGTCCGTCACCACAACTGTTCCGAGCCCTTTACGCTGATGCTGTGGGTCTGTCACCACTGAACCCAAGGCACTCGTGTGGTGCAAGGCTGCGTAGGAAACCAGCTGTCCGTTCTGTGCGCAAACTCCGCTGCTTGGCAGGTGGGCGGAGCATTGCTGGAAGTAACGGACAGCCTGTGATGGCTCCACCCCCCAGGCAGTGTACTGATGTCCCACTGTCTTTGCATGGTCTGCACTCAGTCTGTCCAACAGAGCGTAGCCCTCCGGTAGCGAGGTTCTGCAAGGTACACAGAAAATATAAGTGAAGAACAGGATTTCAGCCTTGCCTTACAACCTGTATGTCTCTTTCTGAAGGTGGTATGTTGATGTTCTGAGTCCGTTTGATTATAAACATGCCCATGTGCTGATATAGTACAGTTCTGTATGCATACAATGATAAGTGCGCTGTATGGGTTTGTGTGTAAGAGTGTGTGTGTGTGTGTGTGTGTGTGTGTGTAAACACGTGTTTGTGCATGTGTGTATGAGCACTTGTGTGGTGTCTGCACATATGAGCACAATATATTGTATGCTATAAAGAATGTTTTGTGATAAGAAAAATCTCAGCAATAATTTAGAAAAACATCCAGTTTTACAAGGTCAATATGCTATCTTTCTTATTAAAATTATACAAACAAGTGAATATGATTAAATACAGCTTCCAGAAATGTCTATGTTAAGTACAAGTGATCCAAGAAGGAATGATTATCTTAATGCATCAAACAGAACACCCGATCAAAAATGCTCACCGTTCAAGGGGAGACGAATCATGCACATAGACATGACGTTCCACACAGTTGTAACGACCTTTTTTCTCTTCCATACTCGCCAAAACAGCTTTCAGGTCAGGGTCACTAACATGCTGCACTGTGAACAACATTCATCAAGATGAAAAGTCAATTACTTCATTATCAACAAAATCAGATCACCTCATACCTCAGCATGTATTTGTGCACTTGCATTAGCTTTCACACACACACACACGCACACACACACACACACACACATTTGTGTCCACACATTCACGCATTCAATCATGCACACACACACAATTTACTCATATGTATACACAGACATATTGCAATTATTTTGTCTTAGATTCTTGACTGTTTTAAATTCACACTGTTACAGTTATCACAGTCATTTAATACTAGTTACCTTTTTACAGATCATAATGAAGATATAAAAGATATCGTGCACATCAGTTATGAAAACACAAACAAAAAAATGAACTGCAATGTGCTCTGATTAAGAGACCTTTTGCTGAAAAAGCATACAGCAAAAACAACAAAACAGCAACAAATGCTAAAAAAGACAAAAATGACACCACATTTTTCTGTCACATATCTCCTGTATATCTTAAATGGAAAGGTCTTTTATACATTATGAAGAGCACAAGAAATAAATAAAAGTCACAAAAGCACGCACCTGTGCAAACACACACACACACGCACACACACACACACACACACACACACACACACATATTTATACACGCAAACACAAACCATGCCACAGCAAAATGTGTCGGCACCATCATTAATGACAAATCATACACAAATACAGCTTGGTTACTTGCTATCTTCAACAACGTGCCTCTAAAGAAAACAGGTTCACTCCAGTCCAAGATGCTGCTATGTCTGAAGAAGCTGATAACTTCTTCACAGTTTTCACTCCACACATCAACAGTTGTGCGGTAATTGTGCAACTGAAATAAAGGAATAGAAAAGAAAAAAAAACAGAAGAAAATTCAAAATCAACTGAATGTAAATATGAAAAAAAAAGGTTATAAATACAGAACTTTGGAAGCATCAATAATTTGCAAATGGCATCTTAAATAAACACACACAAACACACACACACACACACACACATTTACACATAAAAAAATAATGCGTAAGTATGCAAGCAATGAGAACCAAATGAGCGAATGGGTGCACAAAACCACACAAACACAACACATACATATATATATATCTAGATACAGACATAGATAAACACACACACACACACACACACACACACACACATGCACACATGAACACACACACAAACACACACACATTTTTGTGGTATTTATGTGTTTACTTAGGAAAAACAAATAAAACTGCACTCAGGAAAAAAAAAGGGTGGCGCTGTAGTGTAGCGACGCACTCTCCCTGGGGAGAGCAGCCTGAATTTCACACAGAGAAATCTGTTGTGATAGAAAGCAATACAAATACAATACAAACACTTCTAAATGAAAAAGAGGAATATATATATATATATATAGTGTGTGTGTGTGTGTGTGTGTGTGTGCGTATGTGTGTCTGTGTTTAAAAAGAAATCCTCATTGCAGTGATGTTTCTTTTCTGTCAAATACAATTAACCCAACACAGAACATTAATTCAACAACAAAAAAACAGAAAAAAAAATTAAAGTATAAAGCCACAGAACAAAGCACAAACAGTTTTTTTGTTTGTTTGTTGTTTTTTGATGCAACAACTGAATGGAAATTTTTTTTTTTTTTTACCTGACCACTTTGTGCAGGTGAGAGAAGAACAACACAGGTAGGGTTGGGCCAGACATTGACATAAAAGTGCACATCTTCCAGCGTCAGCCTCCCTCGTACTGTGTTGTCTGCTGTGTAGAAAATCTGTGAAAGGCAAAGTTTATGACATTAAATGTAGCAGCAGGTGCTTTACTAAAAAAAAAAAAAAAAAAAAAAAAAAAAAAAAAAAGTTCTTTCATGTGTGGCTGTAAATAATATATAAAGAAGACAATAGTTATGATGAAACATGTCAAGAATGATTATGATGATAAAAAAAAAAGACTGGAAACATTCATTCAAGCTAAATCTGATGCAAGAAGGAAGATATCAACCCATGCCTTGGGAGTAATAGAGAGAGAGAAGGAGAGAAACAAAGACTGACTAAAGAAAGGGACAGAGTAATCTGGAGAATCAAACAGAATTATGGAGAGTAGAGGCTTGGTAACTGAAGTCAGCATGTGGAAGAGAAGATGGATAATGGAGTGGATGGAGCAGAACTTAATACACATATATACAGATAATATATATTTTGTCTCTTTTTTTTTTGTACATTTGATTTCAACTTCCTCTTGCAAGTAATATTATATATGGGGAACAACAATTCACAAATTAACAACAAATGAAAGTATCTAGGTACAAATATAGGGAACACTTCACAAATTAACAACAAATCAACAACAGCAGCATCATATGGAAGTCAACACGAATGATGAAGATGTTAGTGACTCCAGAGATGGGAACACAGCCAAAAGGCAAATCCATAAATGCAGCCACACTGTGGCCAGGCATAAGCAGATTATATGCATTATCTCCTCTCTTTACAGGGTTGAGGCTTCTGGTTGAGGTCCTGTATATGCTAATTAAATTGATATCCTCTGATGCCAGAACTCTCTAGTAGGCAGGCAATGTGCGGTCATACAGTGGCAGGGTTTCCCACCCAAGGATGGGAATGTTAAAGGCCCCAAAGGAACCTTTCAGGCAGTCTTCGAATATCCAAGAACAACTACAATAATAAAAGTAATGATTCATTTTTAACTATCATCAACACAGGAAAGCTTTCTTTGGCGGTATTTAAAAACAAAATCTCCCTAAAAGTTTCTTCTTAAAAAAAAAGAAAAAGAATTCTTATGATCTCACAGATAGGGCATCTGGCAAAAACTGCTTCAGTTTTTCCATAAGCTTTGGAAGTTGTTCTCCTGATAATTCCACAAATTCAGCCATAGTGAAGTCTCGATCCTCAAGCTGCCAGAAAATATGAAAAGAAAAAGATTATTAAATATGGTATACATCTATATTTTCATATCACAAGAATCAGAATGCCTTGAAATATAAGAATAACATGTACAACCAAATATTTACCAGGTAACAGGTATATATTGATCAAAAGACATGAGCAGTGTGTGTTGGGAGGAAAAGCAGTATAGTAGGAGGTAGACAAGGGGAATGAGGAGGAGAAGAAAAAGCATGAAGAAGAAATGTGCGTATTCCATTGTTGTATTATATTTCAGCCTCAGCTGATTTCGCTGTGTGAAATTCAGGCTGATCTCCCCTGGGAGAGCATAAAATGAACAAAACCTCCCAGACAGCCTGCTGAATCAAACTTTGATTCATGTAAGCATGTGGCAGTGAACAATATATAAAGATCCAGAGTACACAGACACAGCTAGATGGTCAGAGACAGGGACTGAGACAAAGACTGACTGACTGAGACTGAGACAGAATCAATCAACAGGGAGAGGAAAGGGGTTGTGCAATGGGATGGGGTACTGTGATGGGGCGGGTATGCAAAACCAGACACAGATAAGCAACATCTACTATGATGAACAAAGGCAGGCGTCAGTGGTGAAAACACACAAGCCATGCCACACACACACACACACACACAATATCTAAAGAAAGACTCGAGACTGGTCTTCACCGTTACGTACAAAAAACCAAAACTTGGAGCTAAGTTAACAAGGTATCAGACTAATGCATACGTGTTCCTGTACTGAAATGTACAAGCATAAGCCGAGGATGTATTTTCTGGCAAAGAGAACACGTGTTTTTGTCTTGCGTAACACCGTTGCAAGTCAACAAGGGGTTGCTGATTCACTTCGCCACTTTTTGTTTGGGATACCGGATGTTGTAAGCTTGGCCTCGTTTTCACACAACTGATGACGTCGAGAGGGGGGGAATCCTGTCAGGTGCCTGTGACAAAAATGAGACATTACTGGTGAGGATTATTTCTGCATTCAAAAAGTGAAATATAATAACGAAATGCGATGAAGAAACACTTGTCTAAAATTGGCGTTTTCTGCCCCGATTCAGAGCGGCTATATTTGTCATGTCGAGGGTTTTTTTACATTCAGATCGAATCATTATGTTCATGACGTGGGTGTATCCCCCAAAAGGTTGGCCGCAAACCTCAACAACACAAAATGATGAGCAGTACATAATCACTTCATGAGGTTGCAATGTCATTTTTTATCAGCGGAACCCTAAGTGTAGAACAAATGGCATGTAAATGAAACACTACGAAAATTAACTCGCAAACATTTAAAACTGGTGATGGCCAAACCGCGAAAGCCCGGTTTCATTCCCTCATCCCCGTGATTTTACATCCCGGAAATAATTAATTTTGTTTCATAAAATTATAATGCTCTCTTCCCCGTTAAGCTTAGTGTAACTCAGTCGATGCACAAGGAAGGTGATTAATGAAATCAGAAAGTTAGAATTAAAATAAATAAATAAATAAATAGAACGTGTTTATTGTTTCTGCACCATCAATCAATCAAAAATCACTTTTATTCAGTACACACATATTGCAGATTAGCACACACACACACACACACACACACACACACACACACACACACTCGTGTATGGCATATTCTTGACTGAAAGTTATTGTACAGTACTGAATGAATGTTATTTGTGTTTCATATTTCATTTCTATTCTGCCATTGTTATTGTGTGTGTGTGTGCGTGTGTGTGTGTGTTGTTTCTTTTTTTCTTTTCTTTCAATTAGGGCATAAGGTTTTCAAATGAGACTTCACAGTGACAGTACACACAAGCAAGCATGCACGCAGACACACATGCACACACACCTGCCCTGAATCTTTTCTGGTTGATGCATTGTGATATGTCTGCAGTCACAGAAGGAACTGATTGGCAAAATGTCAAGATCACCAGCCAGGCCCAGCGCTTACGATGACCCTGTTGACAGGCCTTTGTTTGGAGAAAGGAGGCCTGTGGTAAGATGTGTGTGTGTGTGTGTGCGCGAAAATTTGTACAAACATGTGTGTGGGTGTGAGTGTGTGTGTGTGTGTGTGTAAATTTGTACAAATGTGTGTGTGTGAGTGTGTGTGTGTGTGTGTGTGTGTGTGCACGTATGTGTGTGCATGTGTGTGTTTGTGTGTGTGTGTGCTTGTGCGTGTGTGTGTGTGTGTGTGTGTGTGTAAATTTGTACTAATGTGTGTGCCTGTGTCTGTGGATGTGTCCAGATTATAAAAGAACACAAAACAAGTTGTTGTCAGTGATTTTCCCGAATTAAAGAAAAGAAAAAATCATATCTCCAGGAGAGTGTATCTCTTTAATTGTTTTTCTTATTCAGTGCACACACACACACACACACACACACACACACACACACACACACACACACACACACACACACACACACACACACACACACACACACACACGCATGCACCCACACCCTTTTATTCATTGGCATTGTGTAAAACTAAGCACTGCCACCAGAGCATATATCCTACATTTGAAAACATAAACATGACATGCTATTTGTGTTTTGTAGCTATTCAATAACTTGCCATGATCAATATTGCAGGATCGGGTTCTGAATCTAATTGTGGGCACTTTTACTGCTTTGGTCGTCTTGGTAAGTAAATGGCAGAGTGAACTGCACCAATATCAGCTTCATTGTGCAATATGTATTTTGTGGTGCTTTGTTCATATAATGTTCAGCTGTTAAAGTAAGATGATCTGACAGGTTGGTTTTCTGTTGTTGTTTTTTTGTTTTGGTTTATTCATTTTTTTCTTTCTTAATGCTGATCTGGCAACACAGTCTTTTATTGTTTTGTTTTTTGTTGTTGTTGTTGTTTTCATTGCCAAGAGGGTTGTGTCTTTCTATGGACAGACGGTGATTTCTTACTCCAGTCTTTTTTTTTTTTTTCTTTTTCGAACAAGCACTTGTGAATGCACATGCACACCTGAACATAATCGTGCATGCTATGTGTACACAGGCTGGTGCAAACACACATGCATGCATGCATGCACGCATATATACGCACACACACAAAACATGCACACACTGACACATACACATAACATGGGCATGTTTACACACACACACACACACACACACACACACATACAGACACTCATCCACTTTAATTTCTTACATGAATATTTTTGTTCTTCTTTTTTTTCTTTTTTTTACCCAGATTTTTTTCGGTTTCAGGTGACACTTGTCATTGCCATCATATTCCCCAAATGGCCGCCCAATGTCATCAATGTTTTCTTCGCTCTTGTCATCGTATTCATTTGTTCATCACACTTAGTTCTGGTGAGCTTTTATTAAAATTATTTGTTTATTTTGATGGTAGTGGTTGTAGCTGGTTTATCATTGACCATTTTGGCTCTTATGTGTTACACACAATGTGTGTGTGTGTGTGTGTGTGTGTGTGTGTGTGTGTGCTTTTTCCTCCCAGTTTAGGTTTTGGCTGTTTATGTTCTTGTTCCTTTTGTTAGTAATCTTATTGTGAGATTTGCTCTTCTTGTTGTAAATAATGTTGTTGCTTAAGGTGCTTATGAGTTATTGTTTACAGGTTTTGTTTTTTTCTCTTTTTTATCACTTCTTCTGCTTTTTTATCAATTCAGTCAACTGTCTTCTGTTTTGTATTGAAAGTTTGATTGTGAGATTTTAGAGGAATGCAAGGATTTTGTTGTTGGTTTGTTATCCACCTCCCATTCAGGCACAATGGAGATTCAAACCACAGAACTCATAGACCTGCAGGCAGAAGTCCAGTGCAGTTTTCTTGGTCAGTGTTGTGAAAAATACTCCCACTTTGGCCAGGACTGTCAATAAAAGCAAATTCAGATATCAGTAAATGAAAACTGATCATATCTGCTCAGGCAAATGGATAAACTAATGTCACTTACAGTGAAAAGTAGTTGAATTGAAACAGATCATGCTCATCTTTTTCCTTTTTTTGGGGGGAGTGGGGGGCGGGAGGTGTTAATGTGAAACGGTAAGGAGGGACTGTGTTTCTGTCTTTATTGTTTATTGATTGTTGAAAGATCACGAAAATCCTGATATTTGTTGTTGACTTGGTATGCATGGTTTGCTGAAACGAGGGGCGGTCAGTTTTGTAGAAAAGGTAAAAATTTGGTTCCACCCAAATCTGAGGTACAAAGTGACTATACTGACTTGTAATTATGTTAATACTGATAATAATACAACATGATTAAGCCAAATCTGTTGTGCATACAATGTGAATATAATGATGATGATGAGAGTGCCTAATAATGTAAATCAACAATGATGATAATAATATTAGTGACTGGTAATATTAAATCTCCTACATGTTCGTGAACTGAAATGCCTACATTTTTATTGTTCATATGTGTGTACATATGACTAGGTTGGCTCGCCAGCTCAGCAACAAATATCTCACAGCTGACGCTGTGCCATTTTCTTTTAATTGCTCTCTGTTGTTCCAGATCTACTGGTACCGTGAGGGGGACCTGGAACCCAAGTTCCGCAGCATGATATTCTTTAATGCCTTTGGCATCATCCTTCTGTGTGTCTGCGGCAACCTCTACATTTTCAATGTGAAAATCTAAGTCTACATACTGTGATATCAAATTCTAGTCCTGTTTCGGTGCAATGTGCACATACTTTATGTGTGCCAAAACCTGTACATTGACTGCTATTGTGGTGAACAATCTCTTTCAGAGATAATTTATTGTTGTTGTTTTTTAACAAGCATTCCTGTTACTTTTTTGGAGTAGAAATTTTGAATTTAAAAATCTGGTATATTTCATGTTAATATTGACTGAATTCTATTTTTCTTTTAAAATGTGAATTTCTCCATATGAATATCTTTATTGATTTACAACGATTCATAAAAGAAAAAAAGGTAAATACCATCGGTTTCAGAAAATAAACTTGCTCACATGGCCTGTTATAGTAGCCATACTTATCTGTGATCACCTGAAAAAATTGGTTGATACAATCAATGAATGAATGCCTTATTGATGAACAGACATGGATATTTATGTTGTTGTTCTAGCTGATTAACTTCTCACGTATACAGACCAGCTTACAGCTACTCTCGTTACAATTTTTAAAATGTGTAGACAACTCAATTGATACAAAGCTTCAGGCACTTGAAAATGTCTACACGAAGTCAGTTTTTGAGTCATTTTATGGGACAGTTTCTTTTATTCGGGGTTTCATTTCACACATTGACACTTAGCAGTCTCTGTATTGGGTCAGTTCTCAAAGTGTTTAACTCACTCAGTACGGCCAGTCCTCTCTTCTCCTCTACACATACCCCTCGGATGTCCTGTGGGTGTCTGAATGACCCAACCTTTAGCTTCCGTCGTCAGAATTGTGGTATTCCTTGCTGAACATTCACCTCTTCAGTATAAGAGCCTTCCGCTTGCAATATTTTGATGATGGTAGTTGGGGTGAAACGCTGTTGACGTAGTCTCTTTCGCCGTTCGGATGGAGAGAGTTAAGATTTCCTGCAGATCAAAGTTGTCTTTTGTGTTGTTTCATAAGACACACTTTTCCTTGGTATTTTTTCTTTGGATGTTTGATGTTTGGTATCGCTCTGTTACAGTGCTTTAATAAGATGCACTGGGGGTTTTTGAAATTCATTTTGCAAGTCATAGACAACCAGTGGGTCTTTTGAAAAAAGTTTGTGGGACATAATGCGTTTTGTTTTGTTTTATGGTTTGGTTCAGAATTTTACACTTGGTATTGAGCACTTTTAGTATAATGTGCTTAGGTGCTGTTAATTTTTAGAAATGAAATAATGTTGATGCTGATATAGACTTTTAAAAACAACAACAGACATCCAAGCTGAATTTGATACAAACAGATGTTGGTAAATGTTGGGAATTATGTGCTAAATAAGTCAGGAACTTGGTAACATCTACATTGTTCCATTTATTTATGCATTTTTAAAATTTCAGTACTCAATGTGTATGAGTGTCTGCACTTCAAAACTGACTTTATGTAGTAATAAACACACATGTACACACACACACACACACACACACACACACACATAGACAAAGAGACACAGACACAAACAAATGCACACACGACGCACACACGCGTGCATGCACACACACGAGCGTGTGCTCATGCACACACACACACGCACACACACACACACACACACACAGAATTAAGTGTGTGCATGCATTTGTATTGCTTTTTTCCGTCTCAATAGCACCACTAGTTCTGCTGAAATACACTCTTTTCCAAGTTTCCAGTTGAATTTTTGGTAACCCTTATCAATTAAATGCTGTTAATGTATCAATTTTCTGATATGAATTCTCACATACATTTATTCTTTATACTTGATTCTTTTAGACAGTGAGCCAAGCATGTGAAATGGAAGACCACCCTGTGTCAAGTTTATCTTAACTCCCCACCCCCCTCTGCCCCCCTGCCCCCCACAGAGCCCTCCTATAATATTACAGTGCTGTGAACTGGGTGCTGTGAGAGTTCTGTGGCCATGACACACCAAGCCACTGAAAATGCATTGACTGAAGACAGCAGAAGTTCATTCATGATATTTGATAACAAGAAGAAGAAGAACAATGATGAAAAAAAAAACACACCAAAAAACAATAACAATGATAGTCATCATCATAATCATTGTCATAATCGTAGTAATATAGATGATGATAATGATGATGATAAGAAGAAATGTATCTATGTAGCAATGATCTTGTGCATGGGCAAATCAGAGCGCTTTCACACCAGTCATTCACATGCATGCGTAACTCTGATTCAAAGAAACAAGAGACAAAACTGTTTTAAGACATGTATAGATAGATAGCTATAGAAATAATAGAAAGAGGAAAGGGAGGAAAGAGCGATTTTGGAAAGAGTTAGATTTTTTAAGGCCAGACTCAGAAGAGCAGAATGCAAATATTTGACGAAGCGCAAGAGTGAGATTTCTTCCAAGTGTAAGGTCCTGAGAAGGAGAAAGAATGGCAGCAGACTGTGGAGTGTTTGAATCTGGGAACGACGGGCGCAATAGCCGAGTGGTTAAAGCATTGGACTGTCAATCTGAGGGTCCCGGGTTCGAATCACGGTGACGGCGCCTGGTGGGTAAAGAGTGGAGATTTTTATGATCTCCCAGGTCAACATATGTGCAGACCTGCTAGTGCCTGAACCCCCTTCGTGTGTATATGCAAGCAGAAGATCAAATACGCATGTTAAAGATCCTGTAATCCATGTCAGCGTTCGGTGGGTTATGGAAACAAGAACATACCCAGCATGCACACCCATGAAAACGGAGTATGGCTGCCTACAGCGCGGGGTAAAAATGGTCATACACGTAAAAGCCCACTCGTGTGCATACGAGTGAATGCAGAAGAAGAAGATGAATCTGGGAACTGGGAAACAAGAGTCGATCTGAAGCTGGCCATAGCGAGTTAGATTAGGAGCTGAGGTGAAGTGCAGTCACATATACAGGAAGGGGTAGATTTGTTCATGCATTTGTGACACAGAGGGCTTATCTTGTACTTTTTTTTTTTTTCTGTGCAGACTCTGAAAAATGATTTAGCAGGTCTGTCTTTTGAAAGGCTGCAGACAGCTTGATTATGAGCCGTTTTTCAGATTTTTTATGGAATGACACACATATGAATATATACCTATTCATTAATTGAGTTTTTGATATAAAAGATATTTGCTTCTTTATTCATGTGTATTTTTGTGCCTAGTCGCAATGGTGTTGAACTGCCTTGTCATAAATTGGTGAAATTTTACTGTACATAAAAGAGAAACTTGCAGATTGAATTTAGATGTACTTTATGCACACACACACACACACACACACACACACACACACACACACACACACACATGTGCACCTGATAAAGCCTGAAATTCAGTCTACTTAGTTGATGTAAAACTATGGTATTTTTCTTTCTGTCTTTCTTTTCCTTTATTATTATTATTATTATTTATAACATAAATTACTGGGATGTAGAAATGGGTATCCTCAGCAGTCCATTTTACATTGTTGAATCCGTGTGCTTTTTTTTTTTTTTTTTTTTTTTTAAATAATTTTTTTTTGTTTTTGTCATTGATTAGATTTAGCTTACTGTGGTACTTAACCGGCAGCTTGAGTGAACTCTTTTGTTGTTGTGTTATTCTGGTCGTGCCTGAATCGTCCCTGACATTTATTAAACAAACGGTTGGGAAGGAGAGTGGGAGGGGGTTGGAGGGCCCCGGGATGGGTGCGTGGGGGAGCAGAGTGGAGGAAAGAGGTGGGTGGGGTGAATCACATGCAAGTCATCCTGACAGGATTTTTCTCTCACTGCCCAAGAAAACAATTTAGATTCACATGTATGGTTTTGATTTTTTTTTTTTTTTTTTTTTTTTTTTTTTCTTTTTTTTTTTTTTTTTTTTTTTCTTCTACAGTTTTATTCTTGGCTGAGTTATATTTTGCATGTGATTGAAATGGTGTGTGTACCAGCACCATGCTTCATTTAGTCTGCAAACCTGATTCTTTCGGTTGGTTGGTTTTGTGTTTGTAAGAATTTATTTCTGAAGATTTTTTTCTGTCAGTCTGTCTCATCCATTTGTATTTGATTGATATGATTTTCTGCTCAATGTTCTCCTCAAATGATTGACGAATTCTTGTAATGTATTGTATTGTGTTGTCTTGTATTGTATTGTATTGTATTGTATTGTATTGTATTGTATTGCATTGCTCTTTTGTCGTAACAATTTTTTCCATGTGAAATTTGGGTTGCTCTCCTAAGGGAGAGCCTGTGGCTACAGTGAAAGTGCCACCGTATTGTTGTTTGTTCTGCCAGCAAGTGTATTTGTTTTCCTTCCAAGGTGTGTTTTTTTTTTCTACAGAATTTTTCCAGGGAAAACCCTTTTATTGTCTGGGGTTCTTTTACATGCGCAAAATGCATACTACACATGGGACCTCAGTTTATCATCTCATCCGAGTGACAAATTATTGACAGAAAGCTCGAAATGCATGTTTAATGCACCTGCATTTCAGCAGTTCCAAATGTCATGGGTCATTCTGTCTTGTTACTTTTGACTGTGCTGTTTCGGAGGGATGGGGGTTTGGTGGGTGTTGAAGGAAGGGTTTTTGGGGTTTGTTTTTTGTTTTTTTGAGGGTGGAGGTGGTGGAGGAAGGGATGGGGGGCAGGAACTGTCAGTAAAGAAAATGCCTTACAACATACTCAATTCAACACCAACACCAGATAACGAAAAGAGAACCTTTATGGATTCACATTTTTCCTGCATGGAATTATCTATAACAGTTTAAGGAACAAGTGTGCATTAAAACTACATATATATAGAGAGAGATATCTATATAAATACATATGTATGTGGATGTGTGTATGTGTAGATAACACCTGGCAGCTGCTGACACCACCACACATTGAAGGGTGCTGTAGCGTAGTCGTAACTGTTGTTGTTCAAAAAAGAAAAAAAAAAAAAAAAGATGCAATAAAAAT
>NC_134883.1:28510161-28515161 GCF_041734735.1 Babylonia areolata | reverse complement strand
TAAAAAGAAATACAAATACAATGTACAATACGTATGCCATTTTGATCCCATTCGGTGACACAGCAAAGCTTTTCAAGATACACAAAGTTTCGTCAGTACTCTTTATTCAGTCGCAATGGCAGCAAGCATTAAATATTCACTTCGATATGGTGTGATTTCATAATTTATATCTATCCTTTCATAACTGGCGATGTAAAGAAAGGGATTTGACACCTGTGTATGGAGACTTGTCTGTGTCATCTATAATATATATATATACGTCATACAATGTGAAATCAAAATCTAATTTACTTCTTATTCATGTACATGCAACACGGTTCACTCTCTCTCCCTCTCCCTCTGTGTGTGTGTGTGTGCGTGTGTGTGTGTGTGTGTGTGTGTGTGTGTGTGTGTGTGTGTGTGTGTGTGTGTGTGTGTGTGTGTGTGTGTGTGTGTGTGAAAGAGAGAGAGAGGGGTGAGCACGTGAGCGCGCGTGTGAGTGTGTGCGTGTGTGTGTGTGTATGTGTGTGCGTGTGTGTGCGTGATGTGTGTGTGTGCGTGTGCGTGATGTGCGTGATGTGTGTGTGTGTGTGTGTGTGTGTGTGTGTGTGTGTGTGTGTGCGTGCGTGATGTGTGTGTGTGTGTGTGTGTGTGAATACATATGTCTGTGTGTATGTGTGTGCGTGCGGTGTGTGTATATGCAAGCATGCATGCTTGCATGCGTGTGTGATTCTATGTGTGTGTGTGTGTGTGTGTCGGCGTTTTTGTGTGTGTGCGCTGTGCCCCACAGCAAACACTGAACAGGTGAGAGTGTACACACACTGGAGTTAATCTGTCAAAAAGCCCTTATGTTAAGGGCTCCCACACCTGGTTACTGCACACACACACACACACACACACACACACACACACACACACACACTGCGTAGTGTCTTTGACCCTCAGCAAGTCGGAACTTTGACATCGATCCAAAGCTGCATTCGCTGACTACATATAAACGCGTGGGGTTTGGTGCTGCTCATTATTAATACAAGCACGGTTTGGTGGAGTAAGCTGCTCAAAAGAGACAGGTGAGTGTGCGTGTGTGTGTGTGTGTGTGTGTGTGTGTGTGTGTGTGTGTGTGTTGCGGACATTTTCTGTCTTTGTTTTATCCGTGGTGTTGTGCTGGATGTTTTTGTTTTTGTCTTGGTATTTGCTTTTTTTTTTTTTTTTTTTAAACAGTATTTCGTTCATGTGTGTGTGTGTGTGTGTGTGTGTGTGTGTGTGTGTGTGTGTGTGTGTGTGTGTGTGTGTGTGTGTGTGTGTGTGTTTAACAGTATTTCATTCATGTATGTGTGTGTGTGTGTGTGTGTGTGTGTGTGTGTGTGTGTGTGTGTGTTGTTGTTGTTGTTGTTGTTGTTGTCGTTGATATTGTTGTGGTTGCCGTTATTGTTGTTGTTTATCTTTACCTGTGGTATATTATCGTGTTCTTTAATTGTTCAGTTGTGTGTTTGTTTTCTTTCGTGTTGGTTTTGTTTAGTTTTGTCATTGTTCACTATATATATATATATATATATATATATATATATTTCTCTTTTCATGGATTATCTTATTGTCTTATCTACGGCATTTGTTTCCATGTTGGTGTTGTTGTTGTTAGTTTCTGATGATTCTGTCTGTTTCTTTTTCCCTTCATTGAAATCCACTTGTATGTCATTCGTTGTTGGGTTTTTTTTTTGGGGTTGTTTTTTTGTTTGTTTGTTTGTTTGTTTTGTTCGTTTGTTTGTTGTTGTTGTTTTAGAGATGGTACAGGTTGTGTGGTGGTGGGGAAGGGGAGAGGAGGGAGTGAAGGGGGCAGGGGGCGGTGGGGGGTGGGGGGGGTATGAAGTTTCATCCCTATCCCGCACCGGTTTGGTATTGTGTTTCAATGTTTCCGATGTCTTCTTTTCTTTTCTTTTCTTTCTTTCTTTCTTTTTATCTATCTTCCTTTCTTCCATCCCTCTTTCCTTCTTTCCGTTCTCCCAATCCTTCTGTCTTCCTTTCTTCCATCCCTCCTTCCGTCCTTCCTTTCTTCCATTCCTTCTGTCTGTTTGCTTGTTTGTTTGTCTTTCTTCCTTCCTTTCTTTCTTTCTTCTGTTATTTCATATAATTTCTTCAGTCTTCTTTAATTTTTTTCAATGTCTTTCTTTGATGTTTGGGTCCTCATTACTTGTTCTGCACTTTTTTTTTTTTTGTTTTCTTTTTTTTGCTGTTCAATTTTTTCTTTCATTCTTTATTTGTCATTTTGAGGCGTGGGAGGCTTCATTATCGGTTAGTTTATGGACTCGATTTTTTGTGTCTGTCTGTATGTGTGTCTTCTTTCTTTCTTTCATTCTTTCTTCTTTTTTTCTTTCTTTCTTTCGTTCGTTCGTTTTTTTTCATTTCTTCTTTCATTCTTCCATACATTTCCATCATTTGTAGTTTCATTATAGGTTTGGTTCTATGTTTGATTGTAATTGTCTTTATTTTTCTTTCTGTCTTACTTTCTGTTCTCGATCTTATTGTCTTTGCATCTCCATTCTTTCCTTTTTCCTTCCATCTGTCTGTCTGTCTGTCTGTCTGTCTGTCTCCTCCCTCTCTATCTGTTTCTCTTTCTCTGTCTGTCTGTATGTCTCTTTCTTTCTTTTTTCTTTCTTTCTTTTTTTTCCAGGGTACTCAACACTGACAGTCGACGCAAACACATTTCTTAACTCTCAGTACGGCCAGTCCTCTCTTCTCCTCTACACAGACTCCTCGGATGTCCAGTGGGTGTCTGAATGACCCAACCTTTAGCTTCCGTCGTCAGAATTGTGGTATACTTTGTCAACATTCACCTCTTCAGTATAAGAGCGTTCCGCTCGCAATATTTTGATGATGGTAATTGGGGTGAAACGCTGTTAACGTCGTCTCTTTCGCCGTTCGTATGGAGAGCGTTAAAATACTGTTGCTGAAATTGAAAACTTTTTAGGTCATAGTATATCAAAGGGGAAAAAAAAAGATATACAGAAGAAAAAAATCCCTCTTCTTTCACGATTGACCTGTTCAATCATCCATCAATCACTGTTGAATTCTACAGGCCCTTTGTATGCCGGTATTTCAAATCCATTGGTACAGGATTCAAAAGCCAGCTCTAAATTAAAAAGTTTGACGAAAGAAAATAATCATATATCTACGCTGACACTTCAAGACTGTAATATGTGACGCTCTTGATAAGCCTATCATTCTCCCTCTCTCCCTTACTGTATAAACTGTACAGTATAATGAAATGCACTGGTATGATGCATTAACTATGCCGTTGAATCGTTTCAGTTCGCCTCACCCCAAAATTTATTGCTAGTAGGAAAGATTTTGGTCTGAATCTTTTGAGGTACACAACCCCCCCCCCTCTCTCTCTCTCTCTGTGTGTGTGTGTGTGTGTGTGTGTGTGTGTGTGTGTGTGACTTTCTCTCTCTTTGTGTCTAATAAGTCAGTCCTTTAAAGGTTGAAAGGTAAACCAGCAAGAGAAACTCTCGGCCCTTTTTCCTTTTGGAAAACCCAAACAGGCCCATTGAATTCTCTCCAAGGCGGGATGGGGTGGTGGTAGAGGGGTGGGGCGTGGGGGGATGTGTGTGTGTGTGTGGTGGGGGTGGGGTGGGTGCTGGAGGATGTGGGCGGAGTGGCGGGAGGAAGGGGGCAGGGTTTTTTTTTTCATGCCTGATATGACTACAGTTTTGCTCCCCCTATGGACTGTGTCAGAAATCTCCAAGGTGGTAGTAGTGAGCCATATGTTATAGTGGAGTGGAGTTTTAAACACGACCTAATTGTCAAGTTGTTGAAGGCTTGGTTCGGACACGGTTGGGTTGTTGTGTGTGTCTGTCCCGAGTGGGGGAAGTCTGTCTGTGGCGTTTTCAAAGAGAAAGGTCTGGTTGTCTGCTAAGGTTCTTGCTCTTCTTATCTATTCTTGCTCTTCTTATCTATGTATCTATCTAGGCCTGTCTATGTATCTATCTATCTATCTATCTATACAGAGAGAGAGGAGTGGGGGGGTGGGGGTGGGGGGTAGAGACGCATACGCATAAACTCACAATCATGCACAATTGTATATCTATATGTTTGATATCGATTTACATTCATCTGTGTGTGTGTGTGTGTGTGTGTGTGTGTGTGTGTGTGTGTGTGTGTGTGTGAGAGAGAGAGAGTGAGTGTGTGTGTGTGTGTGTGTGTGTGTGTGTGTGTGCGTGCGTGCGTGTGTGTGTGTGTGTGTTTGTGTATGTGTGTGTGTGTGTTATAATTGCTCTAGTTTGTGTTGTTTTCTCTTGTGTGTGTGTGTGTGTGCCTCGTTTCATTCACTCCATTCCACCCGTTTCTACCCCACTCATCCCACTCTCAACTTCTCTCTCTCTCTCAACTTCTCTCTCTCTCTATCTCTCTCTCAACTTCTCTCTCTCTCTATCTCTCTCTCTCAACTTCTCTCTCTCTCTCTCTCTCTCTCTCTCTCTCTCTCTCTCTCTTCTTTCGGACTAAAGTAAAGGAAAGAGAGAGAATATATTTATGATACATATCCGAAACCTGTCTTTGTGTTTATATAAAGCCTTTTAAATATCGGGCAATTGTTACATCTTTTGCTCATCATTGATATGATATTTCCATTGTTGTATTGTTGTTGTTTTGTTTTGATTTTTGTTTCCATAATTATAATCAATATCACAATTATTGTATATCTGTTCATATTTCCATTCATGAGGGGGCCAAGGCCCTTAAACATGAAGAAACCATCTCAGTCTCAGTCTCTCTTTCTCGCTCTTTTTTTTTTTTTTTTCTTTCTTCAAAAATATGTTTCCTCGATTTCCTCCTCGTTCTTTAGAGTTCTTTGTTACCTTTGCAGGGAGCAGGACCGGCTCAGTGCTGCACCTGGTGAACAAGAAATGAACAGAACTGCAGTGACTGTCAAGATCAGATTCCATTCCATTCACTGAACTGGTATCCTCGCTACTCTCTCCTACAACAGTCCCCCCCCCCCCCCCCCCCCCACCCCCCTCCCGGCC
>NC_134883.1:28500161-28502661 GCF_041734735.1 Babylonia areolata | reverse complement strand
CTAACGTCTTCTCAGTTTCACGATGAGTTCCGAACACTACTTGATTACTACAACCTTCGTTCTGGCAAACTTATTATCCTCGGAGATTTCAATTTTCATTTCGACAACCAGACTTCTACTGATGTCAAACGCCTATGTCTATCTCTGTCCACTTATTCTCTCTCTCAGTTCGTTACAGAACCAACACACAGATCTGGAGTGGCTCATCGCACGTGACTCTGATGCCATGGTTGCGTCAGTGACTGTAACTGACAAACGTTCTTCCGACCATTCTGCTGTTATATTCTTGCTTAATATTTCAAAACCTACCAGAACCAAAAAATCTGTTACTCGTCGCAACCTGAAATCCATCAACATTAACACTTTTTCTTCTCAAGCTGCTGAAAGCCTTTCCAAATTTTCTTCCCGTACCGACGTATCCACACATTACAACACTGTCCTCTCTCAACTGCTGGATGAACATGCACCCCCCACTACCCGCATGCTCCCTGATAGACCGTCCGCCCCATGGTACACACAAGACATTCGACTTGCAAAACGCAAACGTCGCCAACTGGAAAGACGATGGCGATCAACAAAACTGCAAGTCCACAATCAAATATTCCGAAAACAAATAAATAAAGTCAAACATATGATCTCATCAGCAAAAACAAACTTCTTTTCTTCTCAAGTTCTCGATGCCACATCCACCAAATCTTTACTCTGTCATGTCAAATCTACTTGGAACTGCAAAAAAGACTCCTCTTCCTTCTGCCTACACTTTATCTGAACTCCCCAATGTCTTCTCCTCTTTCTTTTTCGACAAAGTCCAAAATATTCGTACCATCTTAGACCAAATGTCTTTCCAACCTGTTCATCCTGATCCTCAATTCAGCGGCACTCCTCTCCATTCCTTTAATCCATTGACTGAAACAGAAGTTCATGAAATCCTAAAAGAAATGACAATAAAATCCTGTGAGCTCGATCCTATACCAGCCTCGGTCTTTTCCCAGTGTGTCTCACATCTTCTCCCCACAATCACCAATATTGTCAACTCATCCCTTCTCACTGGAACGTTTCCACCCACTTTCAAAACTGCAATCGTCCGGCCTCTTCTGAAGAAACCCAACCTTGACACAAACATTTTGAAAAACTATCAACCAGTTTCTAATCTTCCATTCATGTCCAAACTCCTTGAAAAAGCTGTCCTCAAGCAGCTCAACAACCACCTTTGTTTCAACAATCTCATCCACCCATTTCAGTCTGCCTATCGCACTGACCACAGCACCGAAACCACTTTCCTCCACATTCTGAACAATCTATTGATAGCGTCCGACTCAGGAAGGAAAAATTCCCCTTCTTACTCTTCTCGACTTGTCAGCCGCCTTTGACACGATAGACTATTCAATCCTTCTTTCCCGTCTTCATTTTACATTTGGTATCAACGGCACTGTTCTAAACTGGTTCAAATCTTATCTCACTGATCGATTCCAGTCTGTCATTGTTGATCATTTCCAATCTGAACCCGTTAAAATCGAACATGGAGTCCCACAGGGATCTGTTTTAGGCCCAGTGCTCTTCACACTGTATACTGCTCCTCTCGCTGAAATTATCAACCGCCATAATATCAGTCATCATTCTTATGCTGATGACACTCAACTCCAGAAGAGTGATACCCCTGAAAAATTGTTGTCGCTCTTGCAAGAAACATCCAACTGCTTCCTGGACATTCAAAACTGGATGACTCGAAATAAGTTACAATTGAACGCGGACAAAACTGAAGCAATGATCATAGGAACTAAACAAAAAGTGTCTTCCATCACAATTGACACAATCAAACTTGGCAGTACATCCATCCCTCTTTCCACGTCAGCCAGGAACCCGGGTGTTGTCCTTGATAATACACTGTCCATGCAAAAAATTTATCAGTCAGACATGTTAGTCCTGCTACTACTACAACATAAACGTGCTTCAAGTCAACTCACGACATACACGTTGCTTGAAGTCAACGCACGACATAAACGTGCCTCAAGTCAACGCACGACATAAACGTGCCTCAAGTCAAAGCACGACATAAACGTTGCCTCAAGTCAACGCACGACATAAACGTGCCTCAAGTCAACGCACGACATAAACGTGCCTCAAGTCAACGCACGACATAAACGTGCTTCAAGTCAACGCACGACATAAAACGTGCTTCAAGTCAACGCACGACATAAACGCTGCCTGAAGTCAACGCACGACATAAACGTTGCCTGAAGTCAACGCACGACATAAACGTGCTTCAAGTCAATGCATGACATAAACGTGCTTCAAGTCAACACACGACATAAACGCTGCCTGAAGTCAACGCACGACATAAACGCTGCCTGAAGTCAACGCACGACATAAACGTTGCCTGCAGTCAACACACGACATAAACGTTGCCTCAAGTCAACGCACGACATAAACGTGCTTCAAGTCAACGCACGACATAAACGTTGCCTCAAGTCAAAGCACGACATAAACGTTGCCTCAAGTC
>NC_134883.1:28487661-28495161 GCF_041734735.1 Babylonia areolata | reverse complement strand
TGCCCCATTTTAGCGTCCTTTGATTCTGGAACAGACACCGACAAATGACACTTCTGGGTTTACGCCCCATTTTAGCGTCCTACATTGTGGAACAGCCACCGACAAACGACACTTCTGGGGTTATGCCCCATTTTAGCGTCCTAAATTCTGGAACAGCCACCGACAAACGACACTTCTGGGGTTATGCCCCATTTTAGCGTCCTAAATTCTGGAACAGCCACCGACAAACGACACTTCTGCGGTTATGCCCTATTTTAGCGTCCTAAATTCTGGAACAGCCACCGACAAACGACACTTCTGGGGTTACGCCCCATTTTAGCGTCCTAGATTCTGGAACAGCCACCGACAAACGACACTTCTGGGGTTACGCCCCATTTTAGCGTCCTAGATTCTGGAACAGCCACCGACAAACGACACTTCTGCGGTTATGCCCCATTTTAGCGTCCTAAGATTCTGGAACAGCCACCGACAAACGACACTTCTGGGGTTATGCCCCATTTTAGCGTCCTGAATTCTGGAACAGCCACCGACAAACGACACTTCTGGGGTCTATGCCCCATTTTAGCGTCCTAAATTCTGGGACCTATTTCGTCATCGTCGTCATCATCATCAGTCTCGTAACCACCGGGGTGGTGTTGTGGAGGCACCACTGATGACTTTCTGACAATCTTCCGCCATCATAGGCTGCTCTCTGCGATTCGGTTTAAATACAGGCCTGTCCACTCACGGATGTTATCTTCCCACCTCTTCCACTGTCTGCCTCTTCGTCTTCTTCCTGGCACTGTGCCTTGCAGGATGGTTTTTGCCAGGCCTGTATGATCTCGTCACATGTCCATACCACCATTGACCTATCTACACGAATTTATTTTCTTATGCGTTTTACAACGGAGACATATGAAAAAAAATGACATGTTGCGTCAATTCGACCCTTTTATCAAAACAAACACTAGGCATAATACGACGCGAAATGACCCGTTACCTGAATCCGAACAGATACTTGTCGTCTCAAGCCGCCCTGTTTTTTTTTTTTTTTTGTATACCTTTCCATGGTTTGCGTGGCCAAAAACGGTAAGATGGCGGCATGTTAGTTTAGCGACTGAATCCGCCATCATATCTGAGTAAAATCACCTTCAAAACTTAGTGTCGAAAGAAAAAACCCACTGAAAATGGGATACAACATCTGCTAATAGTAATATCGGTTCATTCATGCTCGAAGACTGCCGGTAAAATAGGTCCCCGAATTTTGGATGCTAAAACAGGACTTTACCCATTTCTGGGACGGGGAGCATGGGGAGGGAGGGGAGGGAGGGTGCTGAGGGAGGGAGGGTGGGGGGAAAGGGGGACGGTAAGGGGTCAAAAAGGTTAGAGGTTACAGGTCCCGTGGTCCTTTCCCGACGATCGGTGGTTAGTGTGGTTTACTTTAAGACGACAGTTAAGCATTTCATATCTTTTATATGATATATTCACCCCCGAAAACGGAGTATGGCTGCCTACATGGTGGGGGTTGCGGGGAGGGGGGGGCGTAAAAACTGTGATATACGTAAAAGCCCACTCGTGTACATACGAGTGAACGTGGGAGTTGCAGCCCACGAACGGAGAAGAAGAAGAAGAAAAAGAAATGGTATATTCAATGATTGTGTTTCTCGTGTATTGCGTACGTGCTTTACGTCACGAAGTAGATTCTCTTTAGGGATGCAACGGAATTCTGCATTCTGTAATTCTTATCCACTGTCTCGTGGGCTCGGCATAAAGCGTTAAGCAGGGGTGGCCACTGACTCCTCTCCTCTCCTTCTGCTGTTAAATTAACCTATCCCCAACCGAAGTGTTCCTATGCACACCTGGGTGGAGTGAACAAAAATCGGAGTAACGTGCCTTTACCAAAGACACAACACCATGTCGAAACGGGTAGCCTCAAAACCTGATCACTTCTGAAAACTGGATCAGGAAAAGTACCGTTGACAACGCCGCGAACCGATTTTATCACGCTGCCTCTAAGAGGAGGGAGGTGGGGGGGGGGGGGGGGGGGGGGGGGGGGAGGGAGAGTGTGGAGGGGGAGGGGGTGTGAGGAGGTGTCAAAGTGTGCTGACTGATCCATAATATACGCTACATCACATATATGTATTAAAAGAATAATGATGATAAAAAGCGGATGCCTGGCCTACGAATAAACTCAACATGTCAGGAGGAAAAGGTGAGAGGAAAGGGGGACAACTACAAGGTGCGTGGCGGTTGTTCTTACTGATTTGGTTGGGGTGGGGGTGGGGTTGTTTGTTTTTGTTTCCTGTTTTGTTTTGTTTGGTTTTTGTTTGGTGTTTTTATTTTTTTATTATTACTTAAAAAAAAATATATACAAGGAGTGTCCTAGTTTTGTTTTTGGTTGCTTTGTTTTGTTTTATTTTGTCTAAGGGAGGGGGGGGGGGGCGGCGGGAGGGATTGGGTTTTTTGTTTATTGGAGATAAACATCCTTCTATTCAGGAAAGAATCGCATCATTACTAGTCAGTCATAATTATTAAAGAGTGTCACTTGAGAAAAATGTTTCAGAAGTGTAGTTTATAATGTAATTGTGAATGGCGGTGAAGGTCAAGCGGGGGAGAAAGGATTTACATTGTCATAGGTAAATGGATGAATGTGTGGGTGGTGGTGTGGATGAATAGGTGGATGGAGGGAATTTTGGATGGAACGATGGTGGGGGTGTGGGCATGTGAGCACGTGCTCCCGTGTCTATAAGCTATGTCTGTTAGTCTATGTAATGTATTTCTTGTCTATAAACTAAGATGTGTCTGTGAGTCTATGTAATGTATTTACTGTTCATGTAATGTCGTCTTTACGTTTATAAAAGTAAATCTAAACAAAACATGTGTGTGTGTGTGTGTGAACATGCTTGCGCGTATGCGTGTGTGTGTGTGTGTGTGTGTGTGTGTGTGTGTGCAGCAAAAAGTTATCCAAGTTCCACACTGGGGCGTGCAGTGAACTATGAGTCCAAGGACATGCTGAAGTTCGTATCCTTGTGGTGATGGTGGTGTAGTCACCCTGGCACATTTCGCAACATGAACATAACATGGTGCTCTGGAAAGAAAGAGAGGGTTTTAGAGAGAAAGGAAGGAAGGAAGGAAGGGATCTATGTGTCTATCTGTATAAGGTATGTACCTTTAGCTGTAAAGTGTAATAATATATATATATATATATATATATATATATATATATGAATGTATGTAGAAAGAGAGAGAGAGAGGGGGGGGGGGGGGGGTTCACAACAGGTCTATAAAAAGAAACAAGTCCAAAGGATCACCCCAATATTTCGGCATGTCACTCCATGTAGAATACGTTCAATTGCGAAGTACAATGTAAAACGCTGAAAGAAAACAGCTTACTGAATGCGTAAACTTGCACACACACCCAACCAAACCAAACACTCACACACCAATTCATGTTCATATACACACACAACCATTACACACTACCGCCAGAATTCGATTACAGTGGAGACTGGGTTGCCCAAGTTGCATCCCCACTCTCTCGGTCAAGAGGGTTTTAGGACAGTCAGCGCTGGGATGGTTCCCAAAGGCTGCAGCACTAAGAGCCAGTGCTATCTTGACTCCCAGTCTGAGAGTCATAAAAGACTGAGTTGAAAATGAATCCCCAGTTGCAGTGGAGAAAAACGTTGATCATACAGCTAGCTCTCACTTTGCTGTTGGACCGACTGTAAGATTATGTCACAGTCTCTGATACAAGCTGATACATATCTCTATTTATAATCTGGCTCTCTCTCTCTCCCTCCCTTTCTGTGTGTGTGTGTGTGTGTGTGTGTGTGTGTGTGTGTGTGTGTGTGTGTGTGTGTGTGTGTGTGTGTGTGTGTGTGTGAGAGAGAGAGAGAGAGAAAGAAATAGAGAGAGTGTGAGTGTGTGTGTGTGTGTGTGTGTGTGGGTGTGTGTGTGTGTGTGTGTGTGTGGGGAGAGAGAGAGAGAGAGAGAGAGAGAGAGAGAGAGAGAGAGAGAGTGTGTGTGTGTGTGTGTGTGTGTGTGTGTGTGTGACGAGTCCTTGACCGCCAGCAGAGAAACCAGGAAGGGAAGATCATCATTGTCTACGAGAACGAAGAGTGTGAGGGCGCGCAGCGAGCGGCAACCATACTGGTGGAGAGAGGCTATGAGAATCTGTTCCTGCTGTCCGGAGGTTCGAACCTCTCTCTGTCTGTCCCTGTCTTTGTGTGTGTGTGTGTGTGTGTGTGTGTGTGTGTGTGTGTGTGTGTGTGTGTGTGTGTGTGTGTGTTGGATGGGGGTGGGGGGCAGCAGGGGGCGGGGTGCGAGGGGGGAAGGTGTGGGAGTGGATTGGTGTGTTTAGGGGGGTAGTTAGGGGTTGTGGGGGAGGGGGGATCGTCGTCCAAGTGTGTCTGTTTGTTTGTTTGTCTGCCTCCTTGATCTCTCTGTCTGTCTCTCTGTTTCTGTCACTCTCTTTGCCTCTCTCTCTCTTTGTCTCTCTTTCTCTGTGTGTGTGTGTGTGTGTGTGTGTGTGTGTGTGTGTGTGTGTGTGTGTGTGTGTGTGTGTATGCGTGAGTGTGCGTGCGTGTGTGTGTGTATGTGTTTATGTGAGTGTGTATGGTCTTGTGCGTGTGTGTGTGCGTGTATGTGCGCACGCGCGCGTGGTGTGTGTGTATGTGTGTGAGTGTGTGTGTATGTGTTTGCGTGTGTGCGTGTGTGTGTGTGCGCGCGTGCGTGCGTGCGTGTGTCTATGTGTGTGTGTGTGTGTGTGTGTGTGTGTGTGTGTGAGTGTGATTCAGTTTCCGTGTGTGCGTGGTGTGTGTGTGTGTGTGTGTGTGTGTGTGTGTGCGTGCGTGCGTGCGTGCGTTCGTGTGTGTGCGTGCGTTCGTGTGTGTGTGTGCGTGTGTATGTGTGTGTGTGTACGTACGTTCGTGTGTGTGTGTGTGTGTGTGTGTGTGTGTGTGCGTGCGTTCGTGTGTGTGTGTGTGTGTGTGTGTGTGTGTGTGTGTGTGTGTGTGTGTGTGTGTGTTTCAGTTTTCGAAACGATGTTGATTCATGTTGTCTGACGTCAGTCCTAATCGAACTATCGATCATCTGTGTGGTCTGGCTTCAATTCACAGTACAGTTAATCTCCACCCATTGATCTCTATAGTATTGTATTCAACTTCAAAGAGAAACAGAGAAAATATGGCTTTGAAGTTAGCGACTCATTCAAGCGTGTGGACTTTTTTTCTTTCTTTTCCTCTCTCTCTCTCTCTCTCTCTAAATGAGGACAATTCCACCACACACACTTACAATCTTTTGATTTTTCTCTAATCGATCTCGCGCCAGGTCGATCGTGTGTGTGTGTGTGTGTGTGTGTGTGTGTGTGTGTGTGTGTGTGTGTGTGTGCGTGTGTGTGTGTGTGGTGTGTGTCCGTGTGAACATATGTGTGCGTGTAAATGTATGTAATGTATGTGTGTGTGTGTGTGTGTGTGTGTGTGTGTGTGTGTGTGTGTGTGTGTGTGTGTGTGTGTGTGTGTGTGTGTGTGTGTGTGCATACGCGAAAGGTCAGGAATCAAAGCGATAGTTTGGCACACACAACTCGAGCTTAATGTAGGCTGGGCAAATTTGTTGTTGTTGTTGTTATTGTTGTTGTAGTAGTTGATGTTGTTGTTGTTGTCGTTACTACAGCAGTTTCATGAGGCTGGTTGGTCATGTTCATCGTTGACTTTCGTAACTTTGTTTGTCGTTGTTGTTGAGTGGGGTGGGTGGTAATTGTTTATTGTATTTACTTTTCAGTTACAGCATAACAATCGTAACAAAAACACCAGCAGCAGCAGCAGCAGCAACAACAACAAAGACAACAACAACAACAACAGCAGCAGCAGCTAAAAAGAAGAGTACAGTACATCACAGCACAGCACAGCACAACACAACACAAACGCAGTGCAACGCAACACAACACAGCAGAGTGCAGCACAAACAGAGCACAGCACAGCACATTACAACGCAACGCAACGCAACGCAACACACACAGCACAGCACAACACAACACAGCAGAACACCAACACAACACACCACAACACCAGCAAAGCACAGCACAACACAGCACAGCACAGCACAGCACAACACAACACACCAAAACCAAAACAGCACAACACAACACAACACCAACACCAGCACAGCACAGCACAGCACAGCACAGCACAGCACAACACAACACAACACAACACAACACAACACCAACACCAGCACAGCACAGCACAACACCAACACAACACAACACCAATACAACACAACACAACACAACACAGCACAGCACAGCACAGCACAGCACAACACAACACAACACAACACAACACAACACAACACAACACAGCACAGCACAGCACAGCACAACACAAACACACAACACAACACCAACACAACACAACACAACACCAACACCAGCACAGCACAGCACAACACCAACACAACACAACACCAATACAACACAACACAGCACAGCACAGCACAGCACAACACAACACAACACAACACCAATACAACACAACACAACACAACACCAATACAACACAACACAACACCAACACCAGCACAGCACAGCACAACACCAACACAACACAACACCAATACAACACAACACAACACAACACAGCACAGCACAGCACAGCACAGCACAACACAACACAACACAACACAACACAGCACAGCACAGCACAGCACAACACAACACCAATACAACACAACACAACACAACACAGCACAGCACAGCACAGCACAACACAACACAGCACAACACAACACAACACAACACAACACAACACAACACAACACAACACAACACAACACAACACCAACACCAGCACAGCACAGCACAGCACAGCGCAACACCAACACAACACCAAAACAACACAACACCAACACCAGCACAGCACAGCACAGCACCAACACAACACAACACCAATACAACACAGCACAGCACAGCACAGCACAGCACAGCACCAACACAACACAACACCAATACAACACAGCACAGCACAGCACAGCACAGCACAGCACCAACACAACACAACACCAACACCAGCACAGCACAGCACAGCACCAACACAACACAACACCAATACAACACAGCACAGCACAGCACAGCACCAACACAACACAACACCAATACAACACAACACAACACAGCACAGCACAGCACAGCACAACACAACACAACACAACACAGCACAGCACAGCACAGCACAGCACAACACAACACAACACAACACAACACAACACAACACAGCACAGCACAGCACAGCACAGCACAACACAACACAACACAACACAACACAGCACAGCACAGCACAGCACAGCACAGCACAGCACAGCACAGCACAGCACAACACCAACACAACACAAACACCAAAGCAACACAACACCAACACCAACACCAACACCAGCACAACACAGCACAACACAACATAACACCAACACAACACCAACACAACACCAATACAACACAAAACAACACACAACACAACACAGCACAGCACA
>NC_134883.1:28455161-28480161 GCF_041734735.1 Babylonia areolata | reverse complement strand
GGGTATGGGGGTGGGGAGGGGGGGGGGCTCAGGTGGGTGGGTGGAGGCGGGAGGCTCAAGATCTCAATGCCTTGTGTGTGTGTGTGTGTGTGTGTGTGTGTGTATGTGTGTGTGTGTGTGTGTGTGTGTGTGTGTGTGTGTGTGAAGTCTGTGAAGCAGTTCGCTGAGCACCACACAAGGGCGTGGTGTGGTGCGGTGTGGCGGGGCGGTGTCGTTGGTGAAAAGTGATACCTGCTCCGATTTGTACCCCCCCAACAACGCACCCCTTTCCACACACACACACACACATACACACACACACACACACACACACACACACACACACACACACACACACACACACACACACACACACACACACACACACACACACACACGTCTCCTTTATTTTCTTTGTCTTCCTCCGGCACATTTTTGGTTCGACTAAACCCCTGGCTATCATTTATCATATCATGCCAGAAGGTAATAGTGATGAATTTTTATTTTTGGTCGGTTTACAACTCTAAACGATATGACAACAGCGCAGACACTAGTCATGCAGAGTGCATGTATAACCTCTTCTCCTTGCTTTTGCGTTGGTTGGTTGCATTATCCCACGTTCGCTCCTATGCACGGGTGAGTTTTTACGGCGTATGACCGTGTTTAGCTTACCATGTTGGCAGCTGTACTCCGTTTTCAGGGGTGTGCATCAGTGTAGGGTTACTGGGCTCTTGTGAACACAACCGACCGAACGCTTACATGGATTGCGTGATCTTTAACATGCGCAGTGGATCTTCCGTGTGTGTGTGTGTGTGTGTGTGTGTGTGTGTGTGTGTGTGTGTGTGTGTGTGTGTGTGTGTGTGTGTGTGTGTGTGTGTGTGTGTGTGTGTGTGTGTGTGTGTGTGTGTGTGTGTGTGTGTGTGTGTGTGTGTACAGAAGGGATTCGGGCACTAGCAGATCTGCACATCTGTTGACGTTGAAGATCGAAAAATAAAGAAAAAAAAATCTCCACCCTTTACCCACCAAGCGCCATGACCAGCGTTCGAACCCGCGACCCTCAGATTGAAAGTACAACGTTTCAACTACTCGCCGGGTTGCTTCGCCCTTCGAGTCAAGGTCTGGTAGAAGGAGGGGAGTTGATGGGAGGGGTGGGTTGGGGGAGGAGGGGGTTGGGGTGGGTGGGAGGGGGGGGGGGGTGGGGTGGGGATGGGGTTGATGGAGTGGTACAAAAACCCGGTCTGTATATATAGGACTCGAACCTGTGGACACTCGCTCCATGGTTGGGGCGCACTGCCTCTAGGCCACCGCTGTCATCGGCGTTGTTTTTTTTCCTCATATAATCCACGCTCTCTTTTTGTTCCCCATACAAAGGTAAAAGTTGGCTTGCCAATTCATATTTTGAACTTCTATACCCAGAAAGAGTTGGTTTTCTTCTTCTTCTTCTTCCTCTTCTTCTTCTTCTTCTTCTTCTTCAAGTGAAGTGTGTTCAAATCGTGTGATACAGAGTCATAATATATGCACACCCCCCACCGGCCCACATCAAACACACACACACACACACACACACACACACACACACATATATATATATATATATATATATATATATATATATATATATATATATATTGCACGCTTGTACATTCATTTCACCCGTCATGACATAATAATAAATAGAGATTCAAGGACAGTTAGGATCACCGCATCACAACTCTTGACTGTGTGCAAATGTCGATATCAACAGAGGGTGACCTCAGTACAAAGTTCAATCAGAGACCTCATCTGACGATGTTTATCTAAACTTCCACCCTTCATCTACCCGGTTCCCCCCAACACACCATTCACACCCTCCCCGTCATCTACCCGGTTCCCCTTAACACACCATTCACACCCTCCCCTTCATCTACCCGGTTCCCCCCCAACACACCATTCACACCCTCCCCGTCATCTACCCGGTTCCCCTTAACACACCATTCACACCCTCCCCTTCATCTACCTGGTTCCCCCCCAACACACCATTCACACCCTCCCCTTCATCTACCCGGTTCCCACCCAACACACCATTCACACCCTCCCCTTCATCTACCCGGTTCCCACCCAACACACCATTCACACCCTCCCCTTCATCTACCCGGTTCCCACCCAACACACCATTCACACCCTCCCCTTCATCTACCCGGTTCCCACCCAACACACCATTCACACCCTCCCCTTCATCTACCCGGTTCCCCTTAACACACCATTCACACCCTCCCCTTCATCTACCCGGTTCCCCCCAACACACCATTCACACCCTCCCCTTCATCTACCCGGTTCCCCCCAACACACCATTCACACCTCTCCCCTTCATCTACCCGGTTCCCCTTAACACACCATTCACACCCTCCCCTTCATCTACCCGGTTCCCCCCCAACACACCATTCACACCCTCCCCTTCATCTACCCGCTTCCCCCCAACACACCATTCACACCCTCCCCTTCATCTACCCGGTTCCCCCCAACACACCATTCACACCCTCCCCTTCATCTACCCGGTTCCCCCCAACACACCATTCACACCCTCCCCTTCATCTACCCGGTTCCCCCCAACACACCATTCACACCCTCCCCTTCATCTACCCGGTTCCCCTTAACACACCATTCACACCCTCCCCTTCATCTACCTGGTTCCCCCCCAACACACCATTCACACCCTCCCCTTCATCTACCCGCTTCCCCCCAACACACCATTCACACCCTCCCCTTCATCTACCCGGTTCCCCTTAACACACCATTCACACCCTCCCCGTCATCTACCCGGTTCCCCTTAACACACCATTCACACCCTCCCCTTCATCTCCTCAACGATAACACTCCAGTGTGACATATTGACACTCTAACAATAGTTGTATTTGTTTGTTTTTGTTTGTTTGGTTGGTTTGTTTTTTTTATCACAGCAGATTTCTCTGTGCTCTCAGATTTCAGGCTGCTCTCCTCAGGGAGAGCGCGTCGCTACACTACAGCGCCACCCATTTTATTTGTATTTTTTCCTGCATGCAGTTTTATTTGTTTTTCCTATCGAAGTGGATTTTTCTACAGAATTTTTTTTCCCAAGAACAACCCTTTTGTTGCCGTGGGTTCTTTTACGTGCGCTAAGTGCATGCTGCACACGGGACCTCGGTTTATCGTCTCATCCGAATGACTAGCGTCCAGACCACCACTCAAGGTTTAGTGGAGGGGGAGAAAATATCGGCGGCTGAGCCGTGATTTGAACCAGCGCGCTCAGATTTTCTCGCTTTCTAGGCGGACGCGTTACCTCTAGGCCATCACTCCACTTAACCAATATCATGTCTACAATCACCAGTGTGTGTGTCAGAACATTAAACAAAATTCATCACCATCATCATGACGAATTAGAAGCGGATTACCCCCGAAAGCTGAATATGACTGCCTACATGGCGGGGGTTAAAAAAAAACAACAACAAAAAAAACGGTAATACACGTAAAAGCCCACGCGTTAATTTTCGAGTGAACGTGGGAGTTGCAGCCCACGAACGCAGAAGAAGAAGAAGAAGAAGAAGCGGAATGATTTAGGTAAGAGTGACTTTTCTTATTTCGCAACCATCCAGAAAGATGTTGCGTTTCGGCTGATCAGTTTCAGCTTCAGTATTTCAAGGAAAGAGTCAATCAGAGCGACATTTGTATTTGTATTTGTATTTCTTTTTATCACATCAGCTTTCTCTGTGTGAAATCCGGGCTGCTCTCCCCAGACAGAGCGCGTCCCTACACTACAGTGCCACCCATTTTTTTTGTATTTTTTCCCTGCATGTAGTTTTATTTGTTTATACTATCAAAGTGGATTTTTCTACAGAATTTTGTCAGGAACAACCCTTTTGTTGCCGTGGGTTCTTTTACGTCGCTAAATGCATGCTGCACACGGGACCTCGGTTTATCGTCTCATCCGAATGACTAGCGTCCAGACCAAGGTCTAGTGCAGGGGGAGAAAATATCGGCGGCTGAGCCGTGATTCGAACCAGCACGCTCAGATTCTCTCGCTTCCTAGGCGGACGAATTACCTCTAGGCCATCACTTAGAGACTGGGGCACATAGCTATGGCCGCATCTGATGATGATATATATGTATACATATATATATATATGGATCCAAGAAACTGGTCAACTTGCAGCCTCTTCATGACGTGTTATTGTTGGTGATGGTGGAGGGTGTGGTTGTCTGAGGCCGTTTACGTCTTTTTTTTTCTTTTAAGTTTTCAATTTTCAGTCAAACTGGTGATCAGATCAGCTGAGGTCTTCCCAGATTCGAGCGCCCCCTCCCCCCTCCCCTCACACACACAGTGCTGCGTGTGTGGAAGAGAATAAACGAAGAGAGAGAGAGAACAGCAACAACAACAACAGCAACAACAACAAAATCCCACAGAAATGTCCCGGACAAATCTGAAGTAAGCATTATATTCAAAATTACACCGTCCCAGTAGAAAGTGCTATCCTAACGCCAGTGCTGCCGCGGTGAATAGAACGACGAAACTCAATATTATAACAGAAAAAAAAAATCTGGAAAACACACACACACACACACACACACACACACACACACACACACACACATGAGAATAAGGGACTAGAAAGAAAAGTCCGATTTGCGCGCGCCCAGACCAGTGACGCAGGTGCACGCACTGCGCAATGAACAGGAAGTGGTGTGAAGTGCCTCTCACATTCGACAAGGAACTGAGAGAAAGACGCTTATGACATGCCATAAAAAATCATTCGTCACCACCAAATACAAAGGTAAGCTTTCAATAATTGTACAATAACTTAACCAGAAAGGAGAAGACGAAGAAATAGTCTTCGTGCCAAAAAAAAAAAAAAAAAAGTGTGAACCATGACAAATGCTCTCCCGTTTTCTGGTCAAATCATATTTACAGTCCCTGTAAACTTCGTTGTAGACGATATGATTATTATGAAGAACGATTTGCAAGTTACGCCCGTTCAAGACGGAAAGATCCGAGTCCAGTTAGGATTGGGTTTAAGTGGAGCAGGGGAGGGGGAGGGGATGATTGGAATCAATGCTGCATGATTCCGAGGTTTAGGGTTTCAGATGTATAATTATGGCTGAGTGTCTGACTGTCAATTGGTACAGGTGTTTCCACTCGCGCGTTCTTTGGTGACGCAAGGGAAGTAACCCCAGTCATTCTGTCGGTAAACCTGATAACCATTCTGTTGTTTAAAGTACAATGATTCTCTGCGTGTGTCGTGTAACTGCAGATATGTACTCGCACAGGCCAGGAAATAACTGATGCGCTCAACGAAAGGAATAGAAAGAAGGGGAACGTATGCCTTCCTAACTAAAGTCTGAAATGACAGGAAATAGAATCTGCCAAAGAGGGGCAGCACAGATTTCATGTAGTTATTCATTTATTTGTTTGTCTAGTCTCCACCCCCCCCCCCCTCAAGGCCTGACTAAGCGCGTTGGGTTACGCTGCTGGTCAGGCATCTGCTTGGCGGATGTGGTGTAGCGTATATGGATTTGACCGAACGCAGTGACGTCTCCTTGAGCAACTGATACTGATACTGATTAGTCATGCATTTGTTTGTATATTGATTTATTGATTTATTCTTTATTTACATAGAATTTTATATTAAATTGCTTCATTTATTAATCGCTTGTTTCTTTCTTTCTTTCTTTCTTTATCTATGTGTTTATACACTTGATCATATTTTTACTTTACAAGAAATCATACATTCGATTGTTCCATTCTTCATTTATCGGTTTATTTATCTGTTTATTTGTCTATATTCATCTGTCACTTGGAAGCAGAACATTCCTCTGCATTAGCTGTCAACACAAAACACGTCGCTGCTAGAAACACATGGAGCAGCTTTGAAATCGGATGGAGTTTTTTTTTTTTTTAACCTGGACAGCAAGAAAAGATTATCATTAATGAACAACAAGCGAGACCTTTCAAAATCTTTTTTTAAGTGTGTGTGGGGGCCAGGGGGGAGGCTTGGGGGTGAGGGGGGGGGTGTCTGTAAATTTGGGACACCTTGTTATTTTTTCTATAATTTCTAAGGTGATGAATGATGATGCCGGTGGTGAAGATGCTGCAGTTTACGTTTGTTAGTACTTGACAAGGCTTTACTCTGTTACCCAGCGTCAGCCAGGCTTGCACACACACACACACACACACACACACACACACACACACACACACACACACACACACATATATATATATATATATATATATATATATATATATATATATATATATGCAGTGTTGGTCAGGAAAATTGACTGCACAACACTCCCAAAGATGACACCGTGAAGTGGGCTGACCCTCGACTGTACAGTCCCAAGTCTTCCCATTTGAGTCCATAGCACAAACTCGGCTCTGAGTAGAAGCCAACCACGGGCCGAAAAAAAACCCAACCGTGAACAAACAAACAAAAACAAGAGAGGCAAGGCCTTCAAGACTCACTTGTGATAAATTAGGTCCCCTAGCATTAGTTACAGAGTAATTTCCCTTTTTACACTCTGCACCAAAACGTTTGCAAAATAAATAAAAATTCCATGCTTAGCAAAAGAAGTTCCTGTTTGAACAAAAAATGATAATAATGACTCCTCTTGTTGTTGTGTCAGAATAAGAGGTCAAAGTGCCAAGTTTAGAGAATACAAAAAATATAAATATAACAGTAAATGCAGTTTGCATATAATTAGGCTTCATTTTTTGTGCCCATCCCAGAGGTGCAATATTGTTTTAAACAAGATGACTGGAAAGAACTGAATTTTTCCTATTTTTATGCCTAATTTGGTGTCAACTGACAAAGTATTTGCAGAGAAAATGTCAGTGTTAAAGTTTACCACACACATACGCACACACACACACACACACACACACACACACACACACAGACAACCGAACACCGGGTTAAAACATAGACTCACTTTGTTTACACAAGTGAGTCAAAAAAACACTTCTGATGGGGATTGAACCCACACCCCCCTTGTGTGCTTGCAGGGGTGTAGTTTTTAGAAGTGTCCGTGAGTTGTATGGATGGTTGATCTGTTTGTTTGTTTGTCTTTTGTTGTTGTCAAGGCCTGACTAAGCGCGTTGGGTTACGCTGCTGGTCAGGCATCTATCTGCTTGGCAGATGTGGTGTAGCGTATATGGATTTGTCCGAACGCAGTGACGCCTCCTTGAGCTACTGAAACTGAAACTGTTGTCATCTTTCTTTTTTTTTTTCTCTTTTTTCTCTGTCCGTTTGGTCGCTTGACTTATCAATCTTTGTTATGTTATGTTTTGTTTCGATTGTCTGCTTACAACGTTCAATCTCCATTTGACATTTCCACACACACAAATGTACACACACACACACACACACAAGCTCGCGCGATTAAAATGAAAGCAGATGAATGGAACAGGTCATACTGGCGCTGAAAAAAGACAAAATCATCAACACTAACAACGATTATATATATATATATATATATATATATATATATATATATATATATATATGTGTGTGTGTGTGTGTGTGTGTGTGTGTGTGTGTGTGTGTGTGTGTATCTATATACATGTATTCCAATATCTGAGAGAATAAAGTTCAAAATAGTTTTTATGTTTTGGTTCATCTGCTACTGCACCCTCTTACCTTTCTGACCTAGCAAAAAAATTATGGTCCACCCGCCACTTTCCTGGGTTCTTCGTTTGAAATACACCGTTCGAGACGCTAGATCAGTGGTTTCCGAACATTTGCACACATCGGTGCTTGGTTGTGGAAATCTCTACCCTAAAATATCAGACACTGTACATGCAGTACATCTTTTAACAAGAGAGCCAAGGCCTTCAAGACTCACTTGTGATACACTTTTTAAAAAAAAATCCAAGCTTTTTATGTATTGAGTATAATTTCTAAATGTAATGTTTAAGATGAGAAAGATCCGTTTAAAGCGAATTAAGTCCCCAAGCATTAATTACAGAGTAATTTCCCTTTTTTACTATCTGCACCAAAACGTTTGCAAAATAAATAAAACTTACATGCTTAGCAAAAGAAGTTCCTGTTTGAACAAAAAATGATAATAATGACTGCTCTTGTTGTTGGGTCAGAATATCAGATCAAAGTGCCAAGTTTAGAGAATACAAAAAATATAAATATAACAGTAAATGCAGTTTGCATATAATTAGGCTTCTTTTTTTCTTTCTTTTTTTTTTGTGCCCATCCCAGAGGTGCAATATTGTTTTAAACAAGATGACTGGAAAGAACTGAATTTTTCCTATTTGTATGCCTAATTTGGTGTCAACTGACAAAGTATTTGCAGAGAAAATGTCAATGTTAAAGTTTACCACGGACACACACACACACACACACACACACACACACACACACACACACACACACACAGACAACCGAACACCGGGTTAAAACATAGACTCACTTTGTTTACACAAGTGAGTCAAAAATATACATCTTAAAACATAACATTATTGTTCGAAAAATACATGAAACTATACACTTTCTCCCCTCCTCCCCCGTCTCCCCCCCCCGCCCCCCGTTCCTCCACCTCCCACCCCGCCCCGTCCTCCCCACACACACAACCACATCTCTCACCACCCGACCGTTTTTGTGCTTGTGCGAGTGTCGATGCGCATGTGGAGATGGGGTGGAGTAAGATGGGAAAGATATGTGTGGTATGAGTGATGGTTTGCTGTTAACATTCTTTTTTTTTTTTTTTTTTTTTTTTTTTTTGCAAGTGAAACGTTATGAAAATATCAGTAGAAGTAGTAGTAATAGTAGTCGTTCCGGTGATAGTGCTGATGGTCCTGGTGGTGGTGGCAATAGTAGTAGTAGTCGTAGTAGTAGTTTATCGGGTTTCGCGTTTGTCAAAGCGTTAAGATTTATCTTTCGCGAATATGATTCATTTCAGACGAGGATGGACGTGCAAGATTGGATCGGACATGTGCGCGCTGATGTTTGTTTGTGTGTGTGAGAGAGAGAGAGAGAGAGAGAGAGAGAGAGAGAGAATGTGTGTTGAGTGAGTGTGTGTGTGTGTGTGTGTGAGTGTGTGTGTGTGTGTGTGTGTGTGTATGTGTGTGTGTGTGTGTGAGCGAGAGAGAGAGAGAGAGAGAGAGAGAGAGAGAGAGAGAATGTGTGTGAGTGTGTGTGCGTGTGTGTGTGAGTGTGTGATTTATTCATTTTTCATCACCCATTTCCTTTCAAATGCAACACCGTGACAACATGGAAGAGTCGGAGACTTGAGAGTGGCTTCATTGGGGATCTGGCGCTGTAATAACAAGGGAATGAACACACAATCTGACGGTGACTGACGGAAAAATATTGCTGGGAAAGAGAAATTACTCAACGTGAGATATGACTTAAGTAAAGCATAACAAAATTTACCCATGATGATAAGCATTGACAACCTTCAAATGTATCTGTGTAATAATCCTTGAATTCAGAGTCCAAACTCAATGCTTATAATGTGTCGTGACTTCAGCGTTACACATATTTATGGTCAGAACCTGCACACACACACACACACACACACACACACACACACACACACACACACACACACACACACATACATTTCACACACACATACATTTCACACACACACACACACACACACACACACACACACACACACACACACACCGTGCAATAAGTCATGTTGAATCTGAAGGTTACCCTCGAAAACGGAGCATGGCTGCCGACATGGCGGGGGTAAAAACGGTCATACACGTAAAAGCCCACTCGTGTATTATACGAGTGAACGTGGGAGTTGCAGTCCACGAACGAAGAAGGTGAAGAAGAAGTAGAAGAAGAAGGAGGTTATAAAGATATGCCACCCATACATAAAACGTATAGAAAGTTAATAACAAACTACCACTATAGGTGTTAGCATAGGTGTTACCCAACAGGTACAAACACTTCTTTGTACTGTAAGAATTTTCACACACACACACACACACACACACACACACACACACACACACAAAGGCAAAGAAATGAAAAGAACAGATTTTCCCTCGCACATTCACGAAAGTTAAATACTCATTAATCTCGTGGGGGCTGGGAGGGTGGGGTGGGGGGGGGGGAGAGAAAAAGCGGCAGTGAAGGAGAGGGTACCCTTCGCCGAAATCTTTACAGCTTTTAACGGTGTTCTTTTCAAACACGTGGGGCTTTATAATAACACACATGACTGACTGCCAGAAATGAAAACCCCGTGAAAATAATGGGAGGCGAGGGGGTGTGGGTGGTGGTGGTGTGGGTGTGGGGGGGGAACCCCAAAAAGAGAACGAGAATGGAGGTGTGTGTGTGTGTGTCTGTCTGTCTGTGTCTGTGGGCGTGTGTGTGTGAGTGTGTGTGTGTGTGTGTGTGTGTGAGGGCGGGGGTAAAGGTGGGGGTAGAGGAGGTGGGGGGGGGGTGGGGTGGAGGAAAGGATAGGTACGAGTGACGCTTGGAACACGTTTGTCATACCGGCAGTGTGTTTGCATATCTATCGATCTATCTATGTCTGTCTGTCTGTCTGTCTGTGTATCTGTTTGTCTGTCTATCTGTCCACATTTTTTTCCCAAATATTTTTTTCATTTAAGTTTTTTTCTTTTTTTTTACGATGCACACACACACACACACACACACACACACACACACACACACACACACACACACAAATATATGTAATACTAAACGATACGGATACGGCACATCACAATAAATCAATGCATAAAAAGGAAAAAAAAAAGAAAGGTAAAAAAAAAGGGGGTGGGGCAAAAAAAAAAGAAGCACATGACATACAAAGAAGGGTATACGCAAAATTATGCAATACATTTCCGTTGCTGCCCAGCATATACATAATTATACACTTCGTCCATGTCTAAAATAGTGTGCACTTTTGAAGGACGTGATGAAACTAAGCACTATGATTTGTGACTATCACCACCATCGTCGTTAGTCGCCGGCTTTTTTTTTTGCTTTTTTTTGTTTTTTGTTACTCTTCCACGAGAACGACAAATGGAAACGAAAGTAAGAACAACGAGAACAGTGTAGTAGGAGAGACAAACAAAGACAAACAAACTGAGAAAAACAACAACAAGGAAACAAACAAACAACGAACGCACGAAATAAGAGAAATATATTATAGAAAGGAAAGAAAGAACAACAACAACAACAACAATAACAACAATAGCAACAGATAGAGAGAGACCGGGGGGAGGGGGCGGGGGGGGGGGGGGGGGGGGGGGGGGGGGGGGGGGGGGGCTCGGGGGGGGGGGGGGGTGAGGGAGGGTGAGAGGGAGACAAACAAACAAAGGAACGCACGAAAAAGAAAAAATAGTTGCGAAAGGAAAGAAGAAAGAAAGAACAACAACAATAACAGCACCAAGAGAGAGGGTGTCGAACTGAACTGAATAAATTTTATTTTCTGTGGTTAATAGAGTAAGCAGAACAATGCTGATTTTCGTCCAGTCCTCGAAGGGGAAACAGTAAAATAAAACAATTGAAGAGAGAAATCATCATATCAATGCACCCATGTACATTATAATCATGGTTACATGAATGGTAATTTGGCATTTCGAATGGGAAACTGTAAAATATAACAAGGAGGGAAATCATTGTATCAATACATCATGCACGTTATAATCATGGTTACATGAATGGTAATTTGGCATTTCGAAGGGGAAACCGTAAAATATAACAAGGAGGGAAATCATTGTACTGATACAGCAAGCTCATTATAATCATGGTTACATGAATGGTAATTTGGCATTTCGAATGGGAAACCTTAAAATACAACAAAGAGGGAAATCGTTATATCAATACAGCAAGCTCATTATGATCTTGGTTACATGAATGGTAATTTGGCATTTCGAATGGGAAACCGTAAAATATAACAAAGAGGGAAATCATTATATCAATACATCGTGCACATTATAATCATGGTTACATGAATGGTAATTTGGCATTTCGAAGGGGAAACCTTAAAATATACCAAAGGGGGGAAATCACTATATCAATATATCATACACATTATAATCATGGTTACATGAATGGTAATTTGGCATTTACAAACACTACATAGCTAAAGGAGAAAGAGAGGAGAGAGAAATTAACAGGCAGCTAAAGCAATAACGAGAGAAAGGGAGGAAGGGAGGGAGGGAGAGAGAGAGAGAGAGAAATGCCGTGCATGAAAGTGACACGCAAACCAACAAAAACAGCTGCCGTCTTTCGAGTCGATAATCTGTCACTCCCTTGTGGCGGCAGACACGTGATGCTGTAGGCTGGGAACAACAAGAGGGGCGGAGCTTATATAAATATGCATATTCATGACGCACACGAGACATCCAGATGCACGCAGGTCGATAGGTGATTGACAGGACTTTTTGTCGTTGTTGCTGTTGTTCATTTCTGTTTCACTATGTGGGGGAGGTACAGTCCGTGCCATGTAATAGTGGTTATGATATATGAGATGAAATGCGCACCGTGTGTGTGTGTGTGTGTGTGTGTGTGTGTGTGTGTGTGTCTTTCTGTCTGTCTGACTGCCTGTCGGTCTGTGAAAGAGGGTGGAGGGATGGGGCGGGGGGGTGGGGCATGCATAGGGACGTTCGAACGTGGATGTGTGAACGAGAGAACATGCTAGTGTGCATCGACTCTGTGTGTGTGTGTGTGTGTGTGTGTGTGTGTGTGTGTGTGTGTGTGTGTGTGCCTGCGAGTGTGAATGTGTGTGGGGTGGGTGGGATGAGGGTGTGTGGGTGAGGGTGTGTGTGTGTGTGTGTGTGTGTGTGTGTGTGTGTGTGTGTGTGTGAATGTGTGTGTGTGTGTGAAGAATAACTTCAAAAACGACAGAAAGCAGAATTGCCCTAATTGGAGCATCGTGTACAAAGACTACACCAGAACCCTACCTGGAACATGTTAGAGTCCGATAAGATTCCTGCCAGTCTTGGCAGTCAAAGAAATACTTGTGTTTGTTTGGTTTTTTGTTGTTGTTGTTGTTGTTGTTGTTTTTACCGAGGTGCCAGTCAAACAACAAAAATTCTTTTGACAGTGCCTGTCAAATCGCAGTCAACGAAAACTGCCCTGGGCATTGTTGTTCACGAACGGTTTGCTTATCTCTCAGTGTGCTGTGATGAGAGTACTTTTAATGCTTCGATAACAGAAATCTTACCTGTGCTTATGATCTTTATGTAAAAAAAAAAAAGTTTCTTTTATCATATTTCATTCGTGTGACTGTCACTGAACCAATGCAATATCTGCTTGACCTTCCTTTTTCAATGCAGTCCAGACACAAATTACAACAGGCTAAGGCTTATTTCAGAGCACTCGAAAACCCTCCAAACTCACTGCGCATTGCATAGCAGTGATGGAACCAAAAAACAAACAACAAAAACCCCCAGTCATCTAGGACGTGAAAGATCACGTATAGGGCAAAAAGAAAACACTATTCGGCTCGTGTGCCAGCAGCAAAATTTGAAAAAAGCAAAAGAATGAGAAGAACACCTCAAATACGTCTCAAACATGACCATCTTGCCCACAAAGGGAAGACATTGTCGGGAATGGCAGATGACAGAACTGATCATGCAGAGGTGAAGATATTTATAGAAGAAAACAGCAAAATAAGAGGATTATATATATATATATACGGTGGTTAAGTTACCAAAGATCAGTCCTGTTGGGGGGCAATCACTGTAAAGCAAAATGGAAAAACAAACAGGGAAGATAATTTCGCGTACAAAGTTACAACCTCCAGCCTCACAATGGAAGCTAAAGCAGTGATACATACTGTCTAGTGGCTGGCATCCGTATGTGTGACCTGAAAATCAACATGCTAATCATTCTGACTGACTCTGTTAACCTCCTACAAAAAAAAAAAAAAAAAAAAAGAAGTCGAAAGTGGGAATGGGGAGCCTAGAATGTCATGAAGCAATGCGCAACATCCAGACTGCAAAATCTTACATGGAAGCACTGTACTAGACATGTAAGTAATGAAAGGGAAATGAGCGAGTAGACAGATTTGTTGGTAGCGCAGCAGCAACGAATATATTAAATCTTAAAAGTGAAAGAGTACCTTAAAAGAAAACAAAAAAAGAAAAAAAAGATACGAAGCCATCACACCATCGGTCTCCTCACAGAAAGAATGATAGAGAGAGGGAGCAGCCGTAAATCTGTTTAACCTGAAAGGAAGAGCAAGAGCCATTACCTATCAAAGAAATAATCATTTGCATCATCTCCAAACCAGCAATGCGATATCATTTATTTATTTCTTCTTTGGTGTGTGTGTGTGTGTGTGTGTGTGTGTGTGTGTGTGTGTGTGTGTGTGTGTGTCTCTGTGTGTGTCTTTGTGGGCCTGCTCAAATGCTGCAGACTAGTCAACCTGCGAGACGCTACTTATGTTCATGGCCTCGAAGATCTTTTTTTTTTTTTTTTACACCCTTACGCCTGTAGATTTGTGTGACCATAGTGGCAAAACTGGCAGTATGTGTGCGCCGCATGCGTACGTGTGCGTAAGAATGTCATGGGAGCTGGTGTGTGTGTGTGTGTGTGTGTGTGTGTGTGTGTGTGTGTGTGTGTGTGTGTGTGTGTTCGTTCGTTCGTTCGTTCTTTAGTTTAACGTCTTTTCACTGTGATATTAGACGATGAAATAAATGTGTGTGTGTGTGTGTGTGTGTGTGTGTGTGTGTGTGTGTGTGTGTGTGTGTGTGTGACATCTTAAAAGTGAAACTGAAAGTACTCATCTGATGTGGCTTTAGCAGTCCTGTGTGAAAGGCGTAACACAAATAAACTAGTCGTAGTAGTAGTAGTAGCAGCAGCAGCAGTGTTTGTGTAGTTGTCCTGTTTGTTATCCTTCGATTTGAGTGGATTTTTCCTTCTTCTGTTCTTTCTTTTCTGTTTGTTTATTTATTTATTTATCTATCTGTCTATCTATTTCTTTATTTTCTGTTTATCTATTTATTTCATTTTTCTGTTTATTCATTCATTCATTTATTCTGTGGGTTGGGTGTCAATTTTTTTTTTTTCGTTCTTTCGTTTCGATTCATTATTTTCTTCTTTTCTTTTCTGTCTAATTCTTTTTTCTTTCTTTTCTTTTCTTCTTCGTTTGTCCTTCATTACATGCTTTTTTTCCCCTTCTTTTCTTTTTGCTTGAAATTCCATACCGATCTTTTCTTTCTTTCTTTTTCTTTCCCCCCTCTCTCTCTCTCTCTCTCTCTCTCTCTCTCTCTCTCTCTCTGTTCCCCCTCTCTCTCTGTGCCCTCTGTCTGTGTGTGACCTCTCTCTTTCTCCCTCTCTCTCTGTCCCCCTCTCTCTGCCCCCTCCTCTCTCTCTCTCCGTCTTGTTCTTTCTTTCTTCTTTCCTCTCTTCGTTCATTCCATGCTTCCTTTTCTTTCCTTCCAGGTGGTTTTTTTGTTTGTTTTGTTTTGTTTTGTTTATTTTTTTGTTGTTGTTTTTTGTCGCAGTCATTCTACCATATACATCTTTACGACTAGTCTTTCATCTCGTGTCTTTCACTTCAAGCGTATAAAGTTTCCTTTACACCGGTAGCTTTAGGAGACGCGTGACTACATTCTACGGGTATGTTTTACGGTGGACATGGGAGAAGGGAGAGAAAGGAGGGGGGGGGACACAGAGAGAGAGAGAGAGGGACAGAGAGAGAGTGAGAGAGAACACAGACAGAGGGCACAGAGAGAACGAGAGAGAGGGGGGACAGAGAGATAGGGGGACAGAAAGAGATAGGGACGGAGAGAGAGAGGGGGGCAGAGAGAGGGGGACACAGAGAGAAAGAGAGAGGACACACACAGAGGACACAGAGAGAGAGAGGGGGGTGACAGAGAGAGAGGGGGGAACAGAGAGAGAGGTGGTGACAGAGAGAGAGGGGAACACAGAGAGAGGGGGGTGACAGAGAGAGAGAGGGGAACACAGAGAGAGGGGGAAAGAGAGAGAGAAAGAGAGAGAGAGGACACACACAGACAGAGGGTACAGAGATAGAGGGCGTACAGAGAGAGAGAGGGGGACACAGAGAGAGAGGGGGGACACAGAGAGAGAGGGACAGAGAGAGAGAGGACACACACAGAGGGCACAGAGAGAGAGAGGGGGACAGTGACAGAGAAAGAGGAACACAGAGAGAGGGGGACAGAGAGAGAGAAAGAGAGGACACACACAGAGGGCACAGAGATAGAGGGCGGACATAGAGAGGGGGGGGGACAGAGAGAGAGAGGGACAGAGAGAGAGAGGGGAGAGAGAGAGAGAGAGGACACACACACACACACACACAGAGGGCACAGAGATAGAGGGGGGCACACCGAAAGAGAGGGACAGGGAGAGAGAGAGAGAGAGAGAATATCAGACTGGCAAGAGCGCATGTATGTCTTAAAGAACGGTTGTTTTTCTTTCTTTTTAACATTTATTCCAACTGAATAGTCACAATATGATATATGCTATTTTTTGGAAAACACTTTTTTTTTGGGGGGGGGGGGGGGGGGGGGGGGGATTGGGGGAGGGGAGAGGAGAATGGTCAGGCTTGGGACTAACAGGAAAAGATCTGCCAAACTGAATTAATCAAGTAGATTATTCTGTGTTTTGTACAAACCACACACACACACACAATACACAGCAAATCAAAGACCCCCCCCCCCCCCACCCCCCTGCCCCCACAGCCCCCCCCCCCAAAAAAAAAAAAACAACAACAACAAAAAAACAACAACAACAAACAAACAAACAAAACCCAACAACTACAAAACACAAAGCAAAGCAAGAAATTTTCCACACCGAAAGATTGATTACCATTTCCCTTTCTCTTTCCGGTGTCCAAAAAAGGGACATCACTCAGCGTGAAGTCATTTTCTCAGTGCTCAGACAGACCAGCGACGAACGTCAACTCGCCAACTCATACACCGCTACCGCCACCCCCACCTCCCACCCTTCCCCAGCCCCGCGCGAGCACGGATTAAAGTTGGTACATGCGCCATATGAGGGAGTGGGGGGTGGGGGGTGGGGGGGAGCAGGGAGGAGGGGAGGCGGGAAAAGAGGGGGAGTGGCGGGGTTAGAGCCTTTCAAAAGCTTCAGCTTTTTTTTCTTTCTTTTTTCTGTTGTTGTGGGGGTTTTTTCTTCGCAACCCAGGCGTGGAGCAACTGGAATCGATAAAGCGTTATAGCAAGGACAGCACAGCACGGCACAACGCCACAGGCTGCGACGGAATATTATGCATAAAGGGGTAGCGGTAGGTGGTGGTGGTGGTGGTGGTGGTGGTGTGTGTGTGGAGGGGGCGGGGGGTTCGAGGGGGGGGGGAGGTAGGGGGACGGGTAGGTGAGCAGGAGGAGGAGGGAGGGAGGGAGGGAGGAGTATAATGCTTGAAAACAGCCCGCGAGCTCATTTGGTATTCCACGCGCGATCCCAAGTAACGGCTTGCTGGGCAAGGCTGGGGATTCGAAAGAAAGAAAAAAAAAAAAGAAGAAGAAAGAGAATAAAAATAAAAAGAGGTGGAGGAAGAGGGTTTGGGAAGGAGGTGTACTGATTTCTTTTTTTTTCTTTTTTTGGCGGGGGGGGGGGGGGGGGGGACTGGGGGGGAGGGGGGGATTGGGGAGGGGTGTAGAGAAGGAGAAAGAAAAAAGTGACGAAGTCGATATTGTTGTGGGATTGCTGGGCTTTTGAACTCCCACTCCCCAACACGCTCCTTCTCTTTCCTCTTTCCCACTATCTGGCCATTGCCACCTTCATAAAAAAATATCTCTCTCTCTCTCTCTCTCTCTCTCCATGTGTGTGTGTGTGTGTGTGTGTGTGTGTGTGTGTGTGTCTGTCTGTCTGTCTGTTTGTGTCAGTGTGTCTATGTTTGTGTGTCCAAACGCATACGTATGCAAAAATTAATGTGTTCTCACCCTTTCAAATATGTAAAGCATAACAAGACAGAAGCATCCAAACCGCAGAAGTCTGTTCTCGTTTGGGTCACTCGATCGACGGGCGCAATAGCCGAATGGTTAAAGCGTTGGACTTTCAATCTGAGGGTCCCGGGTTCGAATCACGGTGACGGCGCCTGGTGGGTAAAGGGTGGAGATTTTTACGATTTCCCAGGTCAACATATGTGCAGACCTGCCAGTGCCTGAACCCCCTTCGTGTGTATACGCAAGCAGAAGATCATGTACGCACGTTAAAGATCCTGCAATCCATGTCAGCGTTCGGTGGGTTATGGAAACAAGAACATACCCAGCATGCACACCCCCGAAAGCGGAGTATGGCTGCCTACATGGCGGGTTAAAAACGGTCATACACGTAAAAGCCCACTCGCGTATATACGAGTGAACGTGAGAGTTGCAGCCCACGAACGCAGAAGAAGAAGAAGAAGGTCACTCGATCGTTCTTGATGTTATCTCCATGGGTAAGCCCATTTGGATTTGTCCCGATAATTACATACAATTTTTTGTTGGTTTGGGCTTTCGCTGACTGAAAAGGGTGCAGAAAATAAGCATGGTCGTAGGTCTTCCTATTTGTCTGTCTGTCTATTTATCTATCTCTCTGTATATATTCCGGTCTACCTGTCCCTGTATATGTCTACATATCACCCTGTCTCTCTCCTAGCTGCCTGTCTGTCTCTCTACTTATTATCCCATCTATCTTGTCTATCTGTCTGTCTCTTCTGTGTGTGCACGTGTATCAGTTACGTCTCTGTAACTGTCACAAGACAATCTGTTTGCCTGTTTTGTTTGTTTGTCTGTCTGTCTGCCTGTCTTTCTCTCTCTCTGTCTGTCTCTATAATTATGTCTCTGTATCTCTCTCTCTCTCTTGTTTTCATATTTTGTTTTTCTACAAACGATAACAATCTGCTTGTAGTCCTCATTTATTTATTTATTTATTATTATTATTATTTATTTATTATTTTTATTATTTTATTATTATCATTATTACTACTACCTTTTTATATTATAATTATTATTTATTTATTTATTTATGTAAGCTTATCTATTATTTATTCACCTTTTTTTTCTTTTTTTTCCTCAAGGTCTGACTAAGCGCGTTGGGTTATGCTGCTGGTCAGGCATCTGCTTGGCAGATGTGGTGTCGCGTATATGGATTTGTCCGAACGCAGTGACGCCTCCTTGAGCTACTGAAACTGAAACTTGTAGTCCTGAGAGATATGTAAATGAATGAATGAATCAATCAATCAATCAGTCAGTCTACTAGTACGTATCCAAAATGTCTTACGAACCGTGTTTGTGTACAAGGCAGAACTTTAATTTTAAAACGCTCTTTAAATCATCTGTGTGTTTATGATTATATTTGTTTATTCATTTGTTCATTTAGTAAGTCTGTTGGTTGTTCTGTTGGCTGGGTGGCTGATTGGCTGTTCAGTCAGATACTCGATTATCTCTCTGTCTGTCCATCTGTGCAAATGATATATTATACTGTAGTTTGGAGAAAAGCACATTTGTCAGTTTCAGCATTGTATAATTTCATTGTGTTTCTGTCAAAAAATAGATTAAACAATCAATATATATATATATATATATATATATATATATATGTGTGTGTGTGTGTGTGTGTGTGTGTGTGTTGCATCTCACATACGCATCACATGCATTTTAAGTAAGACGAAACCTTACTTGTTTTGTTTTGATTATCTTATTTGCCGAAAAATCCATATTAATCAATCAACACCCCACCCACACAGAATCTGGAATCTGGTTAATTGTGTTGTTCTCATTTTCATCATTGTCATCAGTAAGAAGAGCAAGCAAGCCACTGTGTGTGTGTGTGTTGTTATCGTTCCTCCGATATCTCTGCACTTTGGGTCACCCTGGAGGCGGCCGGGCGATGTTAACAAAAGGAACTGGATTAAGTCCCTTGACTTGATAAACGAGGAACGGAAATTACTTACTATTCCCGCCCCCCTACCCCCCTCCCCCCCCCCCACCCCCCTCACGCGTTTGGTAAGTTTATTCATTTATCTTTTGTGTTTCTCTCTCTCCCTTTTATTTTCATTTTATTTTTTTTTTTTAAATCTTTCAAATCTATGAATAGCTGTATGTGGGGGAGGGGGTGGGGGTGGGTCAGGGGCTTTCTTTCTTTCTTTCTTTCTTCTTCTTTGCTCTCTCTTCCCTCTGTCTCTGTTTCTCTCTCAGTGCCCCGCCCGTGCCCTTCCGCCAAGTCCCTTCTGCCCCTTGCTTCACCCGCCTCTCTCTCTCTCTCCCCCCCCCCCCCTCTCTCTGTCATTACCACTCTTTCTCCTCTTTTCACTCACCCCACACTCTCACCTACACCCCCCCCCCCCACTCCCTTTTCTTTCTTATCTAACAGAGAAACAAACTCATTAAAAGATTGAAATTTTTTCTCTTTTTTTTCTTTTTCATAACCACAAACTGCTCGATCATTACTCAAGATAACACTGGCAACGACCTACATCCACTCCCACTCCCGCCTGCCCCCCCCCCCCCCCCCCCCCCCCCCCCCCCCATGCCCTCCCCCCCCACCCCCCACCCCCCCCCCACACATACAGCGTTCCATCTACCCCACCGCCTACCCACTTGCCCCCCCCAGCCCCCCCCCCCCCCCCCCCACACACACACACACACACCCCTTTTCCCCTCCTCTCTTGCCTCTCCTGTCAAGACAGGCAGTTGACGACCAAGCCAAGTAATAATTACTCGTTGACCCTTTCCTATTTATTCACCTTTTTTTTTTTCTCAAGGCCTGACTAAGCGCGTTGGGTTACGCTGCTGGTCAGGCATCTGCTTGGCAGATGTGGTGTAGCGTATATGGATTTGTCCGAACGCAGTGACGCCTCCTTGAGCTACTGAAACTGAAACTGAAACTGACCCTTTCCCTGAGTTCGCTTTTGTATTTGTTTTATGTACAAAATCTTATTTATTAGTTAAAGTCGAGGTGTTAGGAGTGATAACAACAACGATTATTACAACAATAATGATTGTGGTGATACTGTAGTTCACTGCTGATGGACTGAAGGAATTACTTGTTGAGCCTTTTCCTCAGTTCGGATATGTATTTTTGAAAACAAAATAAAAAACTTATTTGTTAATCAAAGACGAGGTGACAGGAGCGATAACAATGATATTGATAATTGTAATAATAACGATTGAGGAGTGATGGCCTAGAGGAAATGCGTCCGCACAGGAAGCGAGAGAATCTGATCGCGCTGGTTCGAATCACGGCTCAGCCGCCAATATTTTCTCCCCCTCCACTAGACCTTGAGTGGTGGTCTGGATGAGACGATAAACCGAGGTCCCGTGTGCAGCATGCACTTAGCGCATGTAAAAGAACCCACGGCAACAAAAGGGTTGTTCCTGGCAAAATCTGTAGAAAAATCCACTTCGATAGGAAAAACAAACAAAACTGCACGCAGGAAAAAAAACAACAAAAAACGGGTGGCGCTGAAGTGTAGCGACGCGCTCTCCCTGGGGAGAGCAGCCCGAATTTCACACAAAGAAATCTGTTGTGATCAAAAGAGAAATACAATACAATACAATACAATACAATAATGATAGTAATATTCAATGTAGCGATACCGTGGTTCACTGCTGATGAACTGAAGGAATTACTTGTTGATCCTTTTCCTCAATTCCGTTTTGTTGTGGTTTTATATATATATATATATATATATATATATATATATATATATATATATATATATATATATATAATCTTATTTATTAATTATAGACGAGGTGACAGGAGTGATCATAATGATAATGATAAAAATATTGATTGTGGCGATTCTGTGATTCACCGTTGCTGATTGACTGAAGGAATTACTCGTTGACTCTTTTTTTTTTCTCAGTTCGGTTTGATATTAAAATAACTTCTTATTTATTAGTTCAAGACGAGGTGACAGGAGCGATAACAATCATGATAATAATAATAATTGTGGCGTCGCTGATACATTGCCGGGTTGAATCCGCGCGTGTGTGTGTGTGTGTGTGTGTGTGTGTGCGTGCGTGCGTGCGTGCGTGCGTGCGTGTGTGTAAACCTTATTTGGTTATATGGGTGCTAGTCTGTCGGAGGATATCTCTCTGTATGCTTATATAAGATGAAAAATATTTTTTTAAAGAAAAAACTGAGGGCCTCGAAATATTTATAACAAAGTTTCCTCCCTTGCTTTCCCTTCAAAAAAAAAAATCAAAAAAAAATCAAAGATTATGAACAAAATTATGCGCATATCTATCTCTCTATCATGATATATATATATATATTGCAGATAGATAAAAAGCGACACAAAATAGTTTCATTTATCACATATCTTATTTTCTTTCAGTAACTCTTAGGCGTGTTGGAGACACTTTAGGTATGAGAGACGTAATCAAATCTTGTGGGTCACCACCACCTCCACCACCATCATCACCTGACTCTCTCGACTCAGATGACGGACAACGTGTCGGGCAGCGGGACAGGATGCGGTGACTACTGCCACAGGAGATCCGGTGTGTGGGGGGTGAAGGTGCTGGATATTGGGACGGTATTGCCAAGGGCACCAACACTTCCTTCCCAAGGTCTTTCAACCTCGGGTGATAGCTTAGGGTGAAGAAAGTTCTCGGTGCCTGTCACATTGACCATCGCCAGTGGTCCGCAGTAGCCGCTGATTGAGAGACCTGGCGACGCACCATCCACCAAGCTGTCTCCTCCTTCGAAAACAACCGCAGGGCCAGTAGTCTAGTAATTCCTTGAGGACAAACGCAGAAGGAGGAAGAACCACGACGCTGCAGCCGCGAACCCAGACCAGACTTTCCCTTGCAACCGCTGCGGCCGACTCTGCTTTTCCCGCATTGGCCTTGTCAGCCATGAGCGTGCCTGCATCAGACGTGGACAACGCCCTTCCTAGATCTTCGTCAGCGAAGCCAGGCCATGATGATAGCTTAGGGCCTGGGGAGCAGCGCTGAAATCCTACTTACCTCGCTGGCGTCAGTCGACAGCCTTGCGTTTCTCACCTCGCTCGTGTATTATATATGGCTGTCGCTGTATTATACATGGCTGTCGCTGTATTATATATGGCTGCCACTGTGCTATATATGGCTGTCACTGTATTATATATGGCTGCCACTGCACTTACTGGGAGTCAGTTCCTTCTACCTAATGAGAGGACGTCACCTCAGACTTACGGTTTGAATCAGTTCATTCTACCTTTAAATGAGAGGGCGTCACCTCAGACTTATGGTTTGAATCAGTTCATTCTACCTTTAAATGAGAGGGCGTCACCTCAGAATTATGGTTTGAATCAGTTCATTCTACCTAATGAGAGGGTGCCTCCTGGGAATTATGGCTTGAAACAGTTCATTCTACCTAATGAGAGGGTGCCTCCTGGGAATTATGGCTTGAAACAGTTCCTTCTACCTAATGAGAGGGCGTCACCTCAGAATCATGGTTTGAATCAGTTCAGTCTACCTAATGAGAGGGCGTCACCTCAGAATTATGGTTTGAATCAGTTCATTCTACCTAATGAGAGGGCGTCACCTCAGAATTATGGTTTGAATCAGTTCAGTCTACCTAATGAGAGGGCGTCACCTCAGAATTATGGTTTGAATCAGTTCATTCTACCTTTAAATGAGAGGGCGTCACCTCAGAATTATGGTTTGAATCAGTTCATTCTACCGGAGAGGGCGCAGAATTATGGTTTCAATCAGTTCGTTCTACGTAATGAGAGGGTGCCTCCTAGGAATTATGGCTTGAAACAGTTCCTTCTACCAAATGAGAGGCGTCACTTCAGACTTATGGCTTGAAACAGTTCCTTCTACCAAATGAGAGGGCGTCACCTCAGACTTATGGTTTGAATCAGTTCCTTCTACCTAATGAGAGGGTGTCACTTCAGACTTATGGTTTGAATCAGTTCATTCTACCTAATGAGAGGGCGTCACCTCAGAATTATGGTTTGAATCAGTTCCTTCTACCTAATGAGAGGGCGTCACCTCAGACTTATGGTTTGAATCAGTTCCTTCTACCTAATGAGAGGGCGTCACCTCAGACTTATGGTTTGAATCAGTTCATTCTACCTAATGAGAGGACGTCACTTCAGACTTATGGTTTGAATCAGTTCCTTCTACCTAATGAGAGGGCGTAACCTCAGAATGATGGTTTTAATCAGTTCATTCTACCTAATGAGAGAGCGTCACCTCAGTCATGGTTTGAATCAGTTCATTCTACCTAATGAGAGGTCGTCACTTCAGAATGATGGTTTGAATCAGTTCATTCTACCTAATGAGAGGGCGTCACCTCAATCATGGTTTGAATCAGTTCATTCTACCTAATGAGAGGGCGTCACCTCAGACTTATGGTTTGAATCAGTTCATTCTACCTAATGAGAGGGCGTCACCTCAATCATGGTTTGAATCAGTTCATTCTACCTAATGAGAGGCGTCACTTCAGAATGATGGTTTGAATCAGTTCATTCTACCTAATGAGAGGGCGTCACCTCAGAATGATGGTTTGAATCAGTTCATTCTACCTAATGAGAGGACGTCACCTCAGAATGATGGTTTGAATCAGTTCATTCTACCTAATGAGAGGGCGTCACCTCAGAATGATGGTTTGAATCAGTTCATTCTACCTAATGAGAGGGCGTCACCTCAGAATGATGGTTTGAATCAGTTCATTCTACCTAATGAGAGGGCGTCACCTCAATCATGGTTTGAATCAGTTCCTTCTACCTAATGAGAGGGCATCACCTCAGACTTATGGTTTGAATCAGTTCATTCTACCTAATGAGAGGGCGTCACCTCAGAATGATGGTTTGAATCAGTTCATTCTACCTAATGAGAGGGCGTCACCTCAGAATGTTGGTTTGAGTGTGCGTGCTAGCTATCTGGGCAAATCAGTTCGTGTCTACCCCGTCTGGTTAGTCAATTGCCCTGCACTTTCCGCATGATTGAGCCGGAAGGTGGCAGAATGGTTAAGACGCTCCTCTGCCAATACAGAGAGTCCGTGAGGGTCTGGGTTCTGAATCCCTGCTCTCTTCCCTTTCTCCCCAAGTTTGATTGGAGAATGAAACGGAGCGTCTAGTCCTTCGGATGAGATGAGACGATAAGATAAGCCGAGGT
>NC_134883.1:28440161-28450161 GCF_041734735.1 Babylonia areolata | reverse complement strand
AGCATTTTGCCAATTTCTGGATCCTCATGGTGGGGCGCCTACTGGGAGGGATGGCCACATCCATCTTGTACAGTGCCTTTGAGTCCTGGCTCATCTTTGAACACCATAAGGTGTGTGTCTTTGTGTGTGTGTGTGTGTGTGTGTGTGTGTGTGTGTGTATGTGTGGTGAGTGAGTGAGTCTCTGAGAGAGTGTGTGTGTGTGAGAGAGAGAGAGAGAGAGAGAGAGAGAGAGATGGCTCATCTGTGAACACCATAAGGTGTGTGTGTGTGTGTGTGTGTGTGTGTGTGTGTGTGTGTGTGTGTGTGTGTGTGTCCCCCCTAAATCTGATGATTGAATGCTGAGGTTAGAGAGAGAGAAAGAGGGGGGGGAGATAGGAGAACAATGATTTCAGACTGTATCATTTTTAGACTGCATTAACGAGATTAAAGTTGTCACCACTGTGAGCTGATAAGTTGGTGTGGGGGAACCTGATATTATATTGAAGCGGCTGAGTTAGTGCAGAACTCACACACACACACACACACACACACACACACACACACACACACACACACACACACACACTAATATTTCCAATATCACTAAAAGTGGAAAAACGTAAAACTGAAGACTACAACTACTAGTACTACTACTAATAATACTACTGCCACACACACACACACACACACACACACACACACACACACGCACGCACACACACACACACACACACACACACACACACACACGCACGCACGCACACACACACACACACACACACACACACACACACACACACTGTACCATGAACAAGGTCTGCACAAAACAAGCAAAAAGAAACAAAAAAACAAACAAACAAATAAAAAACAGAAAAAAAACCACATTCCTTGTGTACGGAATATGAATATCTGGTGAGTTATCAACAAAAACATGGAAACAAAAACAAACAAACAATAAAAGAACAACATCGGCGACAGCAACAACAGCAGAAAGAACAACAATGACAACAGCAACAACTACAACAACAACAACAACAACAAAATGTCCTCCAAACCCGATACATAGGCATGCGTACTGGGTAATCAAACTCACATTCGTAAATAAACTTACGACAACAAAGGGTTGTTCCTGTCAAAATTTTGTAGAAATACATACTTTGATAGTAAACACAAATAACTTGCAGACAGAAGAAAAAAATAAATAAAATAGTGACCCTGCGCTGGCGGCGATGCGCTCTCCCGGGGAAAAGCAGTCCAAAGTTTACACGCAGAAATACGTTGTAACAATAAGCATTATAGCACTATACTGTAAGATACGTGATGTGGTACGATACAATACGATACGCTGCGATTTTGAGACTACATACAATACAATACAATACAATGCCATACAGAAACATGTTTTCCTTGAATTTGAACATCAAAATATAAGGAATTGTTAGTTCCTAAGTGTACTGATTTTTGATGAACAGGTAGAGACATTTAATTAGGTAGGCCTGCACCACGAATCTACGTTTTTAATCGCAGGAAAGCAGAAGTTTATCTTGAAGTCGCCTTTAAGCGCTTTGAGAGCGGCAGACGTGTTATGTTTAGTTCTGAACGGAGAATTATGCGAATGAATGAATGAATGAAGAAAAGACAATCAACTGAATGAATAAATGAATTAATGAATGAATAAAAGAAAAAATATAACAAAAAAGAAAGAAAGGAAGGGAGATGGAAAGAAAGAAAGAAAGAAAGAAAGTAGGGGGCTTAGTAGGTGGTGTCCTAAGTACGTAAAATCAGAACAGGCACCACTGAACACCACCGAAGTGACTCAGCAGCAGTGCAGGGTCTCCTCTGGTGTGTGGCCCCCTGGCGACCTAACATCGATTGTTCCCTGCGGACTGCCGACGCTGGGACTGCGACAGACGAACCCAGGTGTGGCTGTGTATGGGGGGAACTCGGAATGAGCGGCGTGGGAGAAATGCCACTGAAACGGTGCAGATGACGGGGCAGAAAAAGAAAAGGAAAAAGAAAGAAAGAAAGAATGATTGAATGAATGAAAAGAAAAAAAAAAGATTAGGAATAGGAAAGTAAATGAACGACGTCAGGAAGACTCGAGGACAAAACACCGAATGAAAGGAGGAAACTGAACACACTGAATTGTTTTTTTTATTGTAGATCAGTCTTCTTCTTCTTCTTCTTCTTCTTCTGCGTTCGTGGGCTGCAACTCCCACGTTCACTCGTATGTACACGAGTGGGCTTTTACGTGTATGACCGTTTTTACCCCGCCATGTAGGCAGCCATACTCCGTTTTCGGGGGTGTAGATCAGTCATTTTCCCTTATACAAACAAAGGAGAGTTGGGGTGGGGGTAAGGAAGGAGGTGGGGGAGGGGGGGGGGGGCGGGGGGGGGGGAGAATGGGATAGACGTGACGCATTATTAACATCAAAATCCTAAACAACTCCAAATGAATGCATGAAACGTTTCCTTAAGGAAGGGAGGAAGGGAGGGAGGAAGCGAGAAAGAAAAGAAGAAACAGAAACGGAATGCATTTGAATAAACAGCTGAATAAAATAAATAAACAAATAATAAGTCAATGAATCATTTCATTAGCCAACAGAAAGACGGGGTGACGACCATGACTTTAAAGGCTGGACGAAAAGCAGAACGTCATTATGGCTTGCCCAAACTTGTTTCGTTTTTTTTTTAAATAATGGTTAAAAAAAAAAAATTAAATGAACATTAAAAAGTATTTTACAAAAAAAAAAAAAATCCCTGTCCCCTTCTCAGTTCTCCCAAAGTCACAGTCTGAGCCCCCCAGAGTCCCCAACCCCCACCCCAGCCTAAGGCTGATGACAGCAGGCACACACACACACACACACACACACACACACAAAACGGCCAGGTTCGCCTGGCGATGACCTGGTTGCCAAGGAGCCAACGGCAAGCACGGTTGCTAAGCAAGACGGCATCTGGCAGGACGGGGCAGTGAAAGGAAGCCGCCATGCAGAGCTGGCGTTTTCAAGGTGAGCACCATTGACACCCCGGGTGGAATATGTTAATGACTGCTGGGAGAGTGGGTGGAACCGGACGGGTATGTGGGTGGGTGGATGGGATGGTCGGAGTGGTGGGGGGTCGGGGGGGGGGAGTTGGAGGGAAGGGGGGATAGGTGGGGGGGGGGGGCGGCGGCTTGGGGGGGGGGGGGTGGACGCTTTTAGAGCTAGTCAGTTCTGGTGCAGGCAGGACTTAGAACTAAGAGGTAAAGAGCAGGGCAGTCAGTAGAGTTGTTGCGGTGCAGTGCGCGCACAAGGTGGTTGTCTGTCACCCCGCACCATTGCTGTTCGCAAAGGGGACGGATTTTTTTATTTTATTTTTTTAAAATTAATTTTAACTCTCTCTTGGGAAAGGGGGGTGGGGGGTGGATGCTTTCTTCGTGCTTTGACTCACTTTTTTTTTCCACCATTTCCTTTCAACGGTGGAACTGGAACGGAGTTTTGGTAAGTTCGTTTTGCTTCCTTTTCAGTTGTAACTGCAGTTTGAATATCACCGCGAACCAGTCTGGTTGTTTTTTGTTTGTTTGTTTGTTTGTTGTTTTTTGTTTGTTTGTTTGTTGTTGTTGTTGTTGTTTGTTTTTTGTTGTTATTGTTTTGTTTTGTTTTTTTTGTTTTTTTGTAATCCAACAGTTACCATCACTTATATGATCCTGACACATTTTAGTTAATAAAAGGTAAAAAGAGAGAGAGAGAGAGAGAGAGAGAGAGAGAGAGAGAGACAGACAGACAGACAGACAGACAGACAGTCTGAGACACACACACACACAGAGAGATATATATATATTCCAGATCTAAAGGACAAGACAGAGATTGTATAAAAAAAAATTATAAAAAAAACATTCAAAAAGGAGTGGTGGGGGGCCCGAGGGGTTCGGAGCGGGGAGCGAGGGGGTGGGGGGTGGGAGTTCTTCGTCTGACGTGACACGCACACAACACACAGTCAGTCGCCCCAAACTCTGAAAGACTTCTTTGTGCGTCGCGTTTCTCGCCCGGACAGCTCAGGTGAGTCGACTTGTCGAATGTCTTGGTGAGACAGTGAAAGTTGGCAGGCGTGGGTTCAATTTTCTGGCTTTGATAACGTGATCACTCGGTGAACGGGTGTGTGGCAGGGAGGGAAAGGGTACAAGGTGTTCGTGCGTTTTGCTTGGTGTTGCGGATTGAAACTTTTGCAGCAGCTTCTTCTTCTCCTTCTTCGTTCGTGGGCTGCAACTCCTACGTTGACTCATATGTACAAGAGTGGGCATTTACGTGTATGACCGTTTTTAACCCCCGCCATGTAGGCAGCCATACTCCGTTTTCGGGGACGAGCATGCCAGGTATTGATCTTTAACGTGCGTATTTTGGTCTTCTCTTTGCGTATACACACGAAGGGGGGGTTTCAGGAACAAGCAGGTCTGCACATACCTTGACCTGGGAGATCAGGAAAAAAAAAATCTCCACCTTTTACCCATCAGGCGCCGTTACCGAAATTCGAACCCGGGACCCTCAGATTCAAAGTGCAGTGCTCTAACCACTCGGCTATTGCGGCCCGTCTTTGAAGCAGTGATTTAAGGTTCAAGACTCTGTAGCCTTTTACGGCCTTTGGGACAGGGAAGTCACATTCCCTTTTTCCAGAGACTCGGCATAGGAAGCACGTACGAGACCCAGTCCTCTCCTTCCGCCGTTTTAACTCTCTCCATACGAACGGCGAAAGAGACGACGTTAACTAGCGTTTCATCCCAATTACCATCATCAAAATATTGCATGCGGACCGCTCTTATACTGAAGAGGTGAATGTTGACAAAGAATACCACAGTTCTGACGACGGAAGCTAAAGGTTGGGTCATTCAGACACCCACTGGACATCCGAGGGGTCTGTGCAGAGGAGAAGAGAGGACTGGCCGTACTGAGTGAGTTAACCTTCCCCGACTGAAGACAGGTGAGCCTACCCATTCACACCCGGGTGGAGTGAGGAAAATCGGAGTAATGTGCCTTACCCAAGGACACAACCCCGTGCGGAAAACGAAGCCTCGAATCCCTTGTCACTGATGATGAACACTGGATCAGAAGTTCATGGCTTTACTCATTCTGACAAGGCGCCTACAGTGGTTTAGGTGAGACCATGTTTGTATTTATATTTCTTTTTATCACAACAGATTTCTCTGTGCGAAATTCGGGCTGCTCTCCCCAGGGAGAGCGCGTCGCTACACTACAGCGCCACCCATTTTTTTGTACTTTTTCCTGAGTGCAGTTTTATTTGTTTTTCCTATCGAAGTGGATTTTACTACAGAATTTTGCCAGGAACAACCCTTTCGTTGCCGTGGGTTCTTTTACGTGCGCTAAATGCATGCTGCACATGGGACCTCGGTTTATCGTCTCATCCGAATGACTAGCGTCCAGACCACCACTCAAGGTCTAGTGGAGGGGGAGAAAATATCGGCGGCTGAGCCGTGATTCGAACCAGCGCGCTCAGATTCTCTCGCTTCATAGGCGGACGCGTTACCTCTAGGCCATCACTCCACGATGTTAACCACCAGACTCGCGTTTTGATATGGTTAGTCTTTTTTTTTTTTTTTTTTTTTTATTTGCTTGTTTTCTTTCTCTTTGTTTTTATCATTAATTTGTTGTTGTTGTTTTTTCTCTATCTCTGTCCACTGTCGTGAATATAGGCCCAATGTTCTCTCAGTGCAGGACTTTTTACAACATCCATGGTAAAGTCTTTTCATACACATCGAATATTAAGAGCTTTTATAGTTCGCCAACGTTATAGATACTGATGCTGCGGGTTATAAGATGATATAAGAGGGACTCAAAACCACCACCACCAACAACAACAACAAATGAACCCACAGACTATGTATTTGCTTAGTGTTTCAAAATAGCTCTTAAAAAAGGTCAGTTAAAGGACAACTAAATGGGGTAGCTTTTATTCACAAGCGAATCTATCATGGGTGATTTCTGTGTTTATTTATTCATTCATCTGTTTTGATGATAATTTTTATTGTCTGTGCTTCACAATTTAATGAGAATGTCAGTCATTTTCTCCTGCAAACTGTCTTGAATACCGCCCCCCCCCCCCGCCCCCCCAATCCCCCCCTACACACTACAGGTTCAGTTTCAGTTTCTCAAGGAGGCGTCACTGCGTTCGGACAAATCCATACACGCTACACCACATCTGCTTGGCAGATGCCTGACCAGCAGTATAACCCAACGCGCTTAGTCAGGCCTTGAGTGCATGTTGTTGTTTTTTTATTATTATATTTGCTCACCTGTCAGAGTGAGTATATTCTACAGAATTTTGCCAGAGGACAACGCTGTCTTTGCCATGGGTTCTTTTTCAGTGCGTCAAGTGCTGTTTATCGTCTCATCCGAATGACTCAGTTTGATTTTCCAGTCGAACTTGGGAGAAAGGGTGAGGGCGGGATTCGAACCTACACCCTCATGGACTCTCTATATAGGCAGCGAAGAGTCTTAACCGTTCTGCTGCCTTCCTCCTTAACCTCCCACCTCCCTCCTCCACACACTACAGTGTTGTTGTTTTTTTCTGGCGGTGTCGGCGTTGTAGTGTTACCACCCTCACCCTCCGCCACCCTCCATCACCCTCCACTGTCCCAGGGAAGATAACCCCCGCCGGTCATCTCAAGTAATGTAGGTGGCAACACTGAAATAGACTATGACTTACTGATCTTGAAAGACAGTGATCTTGTCAAGTGTACCGTGACTGAGTTGAGCAATGGAATACGTCATGGATCAGGCTTTGATGACTGCGTTTCCATGACGTCTGTTGATTTTTTTTTTTTTTTTTTTTCATTTATTCATTCATTCATTATTTAGTTAGTTAATTGTTCATTTTGTTTATCGAAAAGTAACAACCAATACTTTAGTCCCATCACTGGCACAGGAAAATAATGTATTGGTTCTCGTTCCAGTCTTCTGGGCATGTTTGAAAAAATTGTGTGTTTTGGGTGTGTTTTTTTAATGTCAGAAACGTCATTGCCCATGGAAAATGATCAAATTTCTTGTTCTGTTTTTAGTTTAGTTCATTGTTCACTGTGTGTGTGTGTGTGTGTGTGTGTGTGTGGGTGGGTGGGTGGGTGGGTGGGTGTGTGTTATAAACCTAGTTAAGGTTTATTTGACATTTAAAATTGATTATGTTTCTGATTCTGACTCTATTTCGTTTTGTTTATTGCCACGACGAACGCACAGGTCCATATTATGGTTGTCATCATCTTGGAATAAAAATAAATAAATAAATAAATACATAAATAAAAACAATTGAAAAGAAAAGACAAGAACGTCAGGATATGTTTTCTTTTCACCCTAATAATGTCTACGGGGGGGGGGGGGGGGGGGGGGGGGGGAATAGGAAACAAAATCTAGTAGTCTGCAGTCAGGCGTTATACATCTCCCATATCTCTGATGATGACCATTCCTGTCTTGATTTATCAACGGAGGATTCAATAAAAAAAAATTGTGCACACAACCATACATTTGTCTGTTTAAGTGTATACTGCATACAGACAAAAAGAAAAATGAGAAATGATTGACATTATGTTTTATGATAGACACATACAGCCCCGAAACTGCATTCCGGTAAATCATACCTAACAGGAGCAAAACAGAAACTGCCACTCAACGTACCACTAGTTTGGAACAAACTAGTGTGTCTGCATGTTTTACATTTATTTGCTTATTTGCTTATTTACCATCATTATTGTCTTTTGATTTTATTTTCATTTACTGTTATTATTATAATCCTTTTTTATTTAAAAAAAAATTTAAATTCATTTTTTAAATTTAATTTATTTTAATTTCTTTTTTTGTTCTCAAGGCCTGACTAAGCGCGTTGGGTTACGCTGCTGGTCAGGCATCTGCTTGGCAGATGTGGTGTAGCGTATATGGATTTGGCCGAACGCAGTGACGCCTCCTTGAGCTACTGATACTGATACTGATACTGGAACAAATTCTGCCAAAATCTGTCACCCAATTTACTTCTGTATGAGGGGATGGGGTGTGGGTACAGATGAAGGGGTGGGGGAGACAAGGGAATGAAAAAGGAAGAGATTGACAAAAAAGAAAAGTCGGGGGGAAAACACGGCAAAAACAAGAGAGGGCATGGCCTTCAAGACTCACTTATGATATACACTTTTTTCTAGATAAAAAGTCAAGAATCGTTCAAATGTGTTCTGTATCTAATATCATAAAGCTTCGGAATGACCAAAAGCACCAAACATATATATTCGGGTTGAAAGTAATTAGCCTTCCTCACAGCGCTAAAGCGCACATACCAACGAAGAACAAAATATTAGATTTAATCTTATATGTGTTTTTTTTTTTTTTTTTTTAGCGTGATAAACTGATAATGGTATCCCAGTTGATAACACCATTTAAATCATGCTATTTTAGCTTATCTCGATTACGTAAAAAATTCTTTTAAGTCTGCGGTAAAGGAGACATTGCCATCGCCCCAAGCACACAGCAACATGTAGCCGTTTTCTCCAGATCTGCGACGATCAGTGTTCGACAGGCTTAAAGAAACTACAACCATCCATTATATTCATATGCAGTAAATACGTCGAGGGTGTAATCAGTGTCACTGTGTGTATTCTGTCCAGAATTTGTATTTCTTATCTTTAAATTACGAACAAGAAAAACGAGGTCATGCCATCTTCAAACCGAAACATTGATTGTGATTTTCTGGATCCGAATCTTGAACGAAATAAACCGCTCATGATTCGGAAATACAGCTTAATCCGGAAGACATACAACCTGTTATTGGTATGACTGAGAAGATTTTTTTTTTCACCACTCTTCAAACCAAATTTGGTATTGGCAGACAAGGTACTTCCAGAGAAAATGAATTTGTTAACCACGGACACACACACACACACACACACACACACACACACACACACACACACACACACACACAACCGAGCATCACTGTTTACACAAGTGAGTCTGCAACCGGAGCGATTATTTTTAAATATCGCACTTTTTTCAGAAGATGGAGATAGTGCATGTTCACAATTGAAAGGGTTAACACAATCCTCAGGGGAAGAGTTTGAGACAGACGGGGGCTTGGGAAGGGGGGGGGGGGGGGGGAGATGGCAGAAACTGCCACTCAAGTTACCACAAATTTCGGACAAATTTCGCCAAAAATTGTCACTCAGTCGCTTTACTTCTAATATCGAACAAATTCTATTCCTCCACCCTCCTTACACAAACGAAACAAAATAAAAACAATCAGTTATCTCCAAATTATCTAATAAATTCACCAGATATATATATATATATATATATATATAGTGTGTGTGTGTGTGTGTGTGTGTGTGTAAGTATAAATACATATCACCACTGCCTGCTCAATGAAATTTGCCCCCTCTCCCCCGCACCATCCCTTATAAATCCAATGATTTGAAATGGGAGAAAAATACGGAAAAAATTGTCAAGTTAAGATAGCACAACAGCGCCAGTACTTACTTCGGCGCCTCACAAAGTTCGGAATTAAAAAAGAAATCATGGTTGATTTCTACCGAGCAGTCGTTGAAAGTGTGCTTACCTTCGCTATTACTGTTTGGTACGGAAACATTTCCAAGGAAGAAGTTGCAGCCCTTAACAGAATCGTAAAAACTGCCACCAAGATTACCGGGGCTGATCTACCTTCTCTAGAAGACATATATTATAAGCGGCTACTCAAAAAAAGTAAAATCAATAAGGACGAATCACATCAAGCTTTTGGGATTTTCGAGATGCTCCCCTCTGGTCGACGGTACAGAAGTGTAAGAACGAAAACGAATCGCTTCGCCAATAGCTTTTTCCCCAAAGCAGTCAATGCCATGTCTCTCGAACAAATCCAGTGTTATAAATAGAATTGTGCAACCAACAACCATCTACCGAAAGATGTAGTCATCAGCCCTATCCACATGTAATATGCAGCTTCTGTTCAGACGTGTGTGTGTGTGTGTGTGTGTGTGTGTGTGTGTGTGTGCGCGCGCGCGTGC
>NC_134883.1:28430161-28435161 GCF_041734735.1 Babylonia areolata | reverse complement strand
CCTTCCCTCCTGCCATTAACACCCCCCACCCCCACCCCCCATCCCCTAGCCCCTAACCCCCGACCCCCTCCGTTGCTAATTATAAAAATACCTGTATGGCGACAGATGTTGTTGGCCAGTTGTTTAGATTTTTTTTTTTTTTTTTTTTTGTGAGACGGCTGTAGGTGTGTTCTTCCTTCATCACCCTACCCCACCTCCTCCTCCTCCTCCCCCTCCTCCTCCTCCTCCTTTTGTCAACATTCATCATCGACCCTCAGTTCGCACGGATCAAATAGAAATCTATAACCGTGTATTATGAGCGTCACGTCTGTGCACCCGGTAAGCCCCATATGCGCGGAATGCTGTCAGTCAGGTAACTGCTGAGATTAATGGCACCAGGTTGGACTTGGATCATTGGTTGAGTCATCATCATCATCATCATCATCTTCATCTTCATCATCAACGGCCCCGTATGTTTCTGCCTCAAGAATAGTGCCGGTTGTTAATAAATAAATACATAAATAAATAAATAATGAATAAATAAATAAATAAATAAATGAATAAAGCGGATTTGCACGTCAAAGGGGAAGATATATATGACGACTGACGACAATGCCTCGTCTTCGTCATCCTCCTCCTCCTTCACGATCAATTAAAAAAAGAAAGAAAGAAAAGAAAAGAAAAGGAAAAAAAAAAAATATATATATAATATTTCATTTGCCTCGTCATCGTCATCCTCCTCCTCCTTCAAGATCAATTATATATATATATATATATATATATATATATGTGTGTGTGTGTGTGTGTGTGTGTGTGCGTGTGCGTGCGTGCGTGCGTGCGCGCGTGCGTGCAAATGAGAATCACAGCATTAAATCCGCCATGACTGATTCTGATGGAATATTCTCTGGAGGTTATTATTCAACCTAAGTTATTATTAATCTTATTATTAATCTGTGTGTGTGTGTGTGTGTGTGTGTGTGTGTGTGTGTGTGTGTGTGTGTGTGTGTTACATTACATTGCGTTTATGCAAATGAGAAACAGTAATAAATCTGTGTCTGTTTCTGACTGATTATCCCGTGATTATCATCATAAAAAATTTTTTAAATAAAATAAAATAAAATAAACAGAAGAAGAAGATGATGATGAGTTACCGTACATCACGTGTATGCAAATAAGAAGCAACTTTAAATCAGTATCCGTTTCTGACTGTTTAATCTGTAGATATGTATATTGATATAAATGTATCAGTATACATGGAGCCTCATGTCATTCAGAATCAACGTGTCTGTTTCTGATTGGTTATTCAACAGATTTTTTTGTTCTTAAGTGCATCATGACACTATAATTATATCGGGTAGTTGGATATTAGAATGAGCTAATGATTTGTGTCTGTTTCTCACAGGGTATTTCTGCAGAAATTTTTTTTTTAAAATAAAATAAAATAAAACCCAACAAACTATAGGCTGTATGTTAAAAAAAAAACAAAAAAAACTTTACACACACACACACACACACACACACACACACACACACACACACACACACACATCGAAATAACGAAGCAGGAAGATTGTTAGGTACGACAATAAGGGTTTTATCTACCGTGGTCACAAGGAGATGGTGGACGCTTGAAGGGAGGGGCTGGGGTGGTGGTGGGGGGGGGGAAGGAGTAAGGAGGGCTAGTTGGGGGGAGAGAGAGGGGGGGAAGGAGTGGGGGGGGGGCGGGGGACGGGGGGGGGGGGGGGGGCAGCCGAAGTATTGATGAAGAAATAAAAAGGGTCGGGGTGGCTGTGGCGGTGAAGAGGAGGTGGAGATATGCTTTTGGAGATGGAGGGAGAGGGAGGTAGGGGAGGGGAGGGGAGGGGGGGGCGGGGGGGGGGGGGGGGGGCAAGGGAGGCCGGTGGAGGTGCGAGAAGACTTGTCGATATCATGACGACCGTGCAACAGCTGTGCTCTCGACGTGGTGTGTGTGTGTGTGTGTGTGTGTGTGTGTGTGTGTGTGTGTGTACATGTGTTGTGTGTGTGTGTGTGCTTGCGCATGTGTGTGTGTGTGTGTGTGTGTGTGTGTACATGTGTTGTGTGTGTGTGTGCATGTGTTGTGTGTGTGTGTGTGTGTGTGTGTGTGTGTGTGTGTGTGTGCTTGCGCATGTGTGTGTGTGTGTGTGTGTGTGTGAGAGAGAGAGAGAGAGAGAGAGAGAGAGAGAGACCAGCTGTGACTTCAAGAAGCCTCGTGCATGACAGCCTGAGAAGAGGGAGTAGGGAGGTGGGGTCGGGGGGTGGTGGAGGGGAGTTTGGGGAGGGGGTGTGGGGGGGGGGGGTGGTTGTTGTGGTGACGTGGGGTGGGCGGGAGTGTTTCCCGGGAGGGGTGGGAGGAAGTGAGTTGGGTGTGTGGATGGGTTTTTTTTATTTTTTTTTTTAAGATTGACATATCATGACGCGGCCCCTTTGAGATCTGTAAGCTACAGAGAGAGAGAGAGAGAGACGGACGGTCGTACGGGCGGACATTGTTTTATTGCCATTGACAATACTATCCTTTAGCAAGGGGGGCAATGTATGAACAAAAGAATAACGGCGGTTTACAGAAAAATTGACACATTCCTAAGAGTTGTTTTTTTTAAAAATCAACGACAAACAACAACAACAAAATCATAAAATACAACATATTGTTAAGATTAAAAAATGAAAATTTTTAAAAGCTCGACCATCCAACTTTCCACAAAGTCATTCAGAATTATAAACTGTGGAACTGGTATCAGGGTAACAGGTTTTTTTTCGATAACTATAAGGCTTCCGAAGATAATTTCTTTTTCAGACAATCCCAAGCTAGGGCGATAAATTTCACTATCAAAAGCGTACTGTTAAGGTTCATGTTCTCTAAGTTTTCACCGTTGAAAATTAAGCATTTTTTTTCGAATTTCTTCATAATACTTACCCGTAAACCAGGAAATGAGTTTCATCTTCAACAGAAGCACCACACACTGGACAAGGGGACCGTGCAGACGTGTCAGCAGAGAACCATTTTTGTTTTAACCCGGTGTTCGGTTGTCTGTGTGAGTGTGTGTGTGTCCGTGTGTCTGTGTGTCCGTGGTAAACTTTAACATTGACATTTTCTCTGCAAATACTTTGTCACTTGACACCAAATTTGGCATAAAAATAGGGAAAATTCAGTTCTTTCCAGTCATCTTGTTTAAAACAATATTGCACCTCTGGGATGGGCACAAAAAAATAAAAAAGAAACTTAATTATATGCAAACTGCATTTACTGTTATATTTATATTTTTTGTATTTTCTAAACTTGGCACTTTGACCTCTTATTCTGACACAACAACAAGAGGAGTCATTATTATTATTTATTGTTCAAACAGGAACTTCTTTTGCTCAGCTTGGAAGTTTTATTTATTTTGCAAACGTTTTGGTGCAGCTAGTAAAAAAGGGAAATTACTCTGTACTTAATGCTAGGGGACTTAATTTACTTTAAACTGATCTTTCTCATCTTAAACATTACATTTTGAAATTATACTCAATACATAAAAAGCTTGGATTTTTTTTGATTTTTTTTTTTTTAAGTGTATCACAAGTGAGTCTTGAAGGCCTTGCCTCTCTTGTTTTTGTTAGCATTTAGCCCTAAAGGTCTAAGTCTGAATCGAACCAGGCTTGTTCTGTGCCATCTATTACCGATTACTTTAATGTGTTTTTCTGTCTGAAAAATGTTCTTCAAAGAAAGGAACCAGTTGTATTTTTCTGATTCTTCAAGTGGGCAACTGTTTGTACGAATTGATTAATCTGTCTTTAAATTCTGCGAGAAATATTCGATCACTGCCAGCACCCTGACACTTCCAGACAATCCCAAAGCCCTGTGTGGTTAAAACATTCTTAACAAAAAAAGCCCAATTTTCTTTCCCAGAATCTAACTGATTTTGCATCATTCCATAAGCTTGTCTGCTTATCCTTGTCAGTGGGAGCTGTATTAATCTAAGCCAGTATCTAATACATTTGATCTTTGTTTTTATATGTAGTGGGTATCGTCCAGTTTCACCAAGTGACATTTTACTGGACGAATGCAAAGACACCGAAAGGAAGCATATGTATGAACTTTTTCCATTTCTTGATTATCGCACAGTCCCCAGATTTCTGCACCATATGTTAAAATTGGATCAATTTGTGAGTCATATAGTTTTCAGAATATAGAGAAATCGATACAGTTAAGGTGTTTTTTGTTTTTTTTAAAGATCTTATAATCTCCATCACCCCCTTCTTTCCTTTGCTACAACTTTCCATCCATGCACTTCGAAGACTCAACTTAGTTGTAAACAGAATACCTAGATGGAGATGGCCTAGAGGTAACGCGTCTGCATAGGAAGCGAGAGAATCTGAGCTCGCTGGTTCGAATCACGGCTCAGCCGCCGATATTTTCTTCCCCTCCACTAGACCTTGAATGGTGGTCTGGACGCTAGTCATGCGGATGAGACGATAAACCGAGGTCCCGTGTGCAGCATGCACTTACCGCACGTAAGAGAACCCACGGCAACAAAAGGTTTGTTCCTGGCAAAATTCTGTAGAAAAATCCACTTCGATAGGAAAAACAAATCAAAACAACAACAACTGCACACAGAAAAAATTAAAAAAAAAAAAAAAAAAAAAAAAAAGCCTGGCGCTGTAGTGTAGCGACGCGCTCTCCCTGGGAAGAGCAGCCCGAATTTCACACAGAGAAATCTGTTGTGATAAAAAGAAATACAAATACAAATAAATATCTACAAGAATTTGTTACTTTAACCTCGCAGTTTCCATATAACCATTTTTCGTAAGTTGAAAGATGCCCTTCCTATGGAAAAGCCATTATATTCCTTTTGTCCAGAATTACCGTCAAATCTAACCTATCAGCCTCGAACTTTAGTGCATCCTACTGGTTTTGTAGCATTTTTGCAGTGTCTGATATAAGAATAACGTCATCATCAAACAATAACAAAAACACTTCAACAGCACCAGGAATTAACTGTATGCCGTGTCTTCCCTTTTTTTTT
>NC_134883.1:28412661-28425161 GCF_041734735.1 Babylonia areolata | reverse complement strand
GTACCTTTTATTTACCCGTGTGCTAGCTGAATTGGTAGCGTAAGCAGCATTGGCTTGAAGTTATGTACCTTGTGTGTGGAGAGAGTTACCACTCTTTACTATTTGTTAATGGATAGGAAGGTTTCTGGAATCTCTCTCGAGGTTGTTTTTTGTGTTTTGTGTTGTTTTTTGTTGGGTTTTTTCTTCTTCTTTTCTCTCTCTTTTCTTCTTCTTCTTAAAGTGGGGATGGCCGAGGAGGCGACTGTATTTTGAGGATGTTTTCAAAATCGCTATTACTTCCCCCACCCCACCCCCCACCCCAGAAAAGAGTGTGAGTGCCTACATGGCGGGGGTGAAAACGATCGTACACATCATGAATAAAAGCCCACTCCGGCGAGTTTACGAGGGAACGTGGGAGCGAACGTGGGAGTCGCAGCCCACGAACGATGAAGAAATCATTATCATTAACATGATTATTGTTACTGTTATTAGTACTGCGAGCAGTAGTGCTTTCTGTGGAGTGATGGCCTAGAGCTAACGCGTCCGTCCGCCTAAGAAGCGAGAGAATCTGAGCGCGCTGGTTCGAATCACGGCTCAGCCGCCGATATTTTCTCTCCCTCCACTAGACCTTGAGTGGTGAACTGGACGCTTGTCATTCGGATGAGCCGATAAACCGAGGTCCCGTGTGCAGCATGCACTTCGCGCACGAAAAAGAACCCACTGCAACAAAAGGGTTGTTCCTGGCAAAATTCTGTAGAAAAATCCACTTCGGTAGGAAAACCAAATAAACTGCACGCAGGAAAAAAAAAATGGGTGGCGCTGTAGTAGAGCAACGCGCTGTCCCTGGGGAGACCAGACCGAATTTCACACAGAGAAATCTGTTGTGATAAAAGAAATACAAATACAAAATACAGCTGGTTTATTTTGTTCATGTTGTAGCTGCTGCGGTGGTTTTATGTGAGTGAGAGAGAGAGAGAGGGGGGGGGGGGGTGGAAGGGGGAGACGGATGTAGGGATGGGTGATAACGATTATGATAGTGATTAAGAGAGACCTCGGCCCATTAGATACAACACTGACACTTTTAGATACATAATGCGCTAATGTATATATGTGAACAATACGTGTGATTTGTGCATAATGTATGTATAGAGCATGACATTATCAAATCATTATTCATCTTCTCTTAAAGGACATACATATTGACACATACATTTCAAATCACAGAAAAGGTGTTCATATTTGGTTTAAAGACAAGAGTAAGGTCAGTTCAAACAAAGTTGGACTGCTATAATACTTCGATGGGATGTAGATGTATACTCTTCTAAGATCATCTATACCTGGACAGCAAAAAGAAAAGTGAATTTCATCCTCTCTCGGATCTACTACACGTTGGACACATATTTTCATCATACTATGCACAGAAATCTCCAATCTAAGATTAATGTGTGTGTGTGTGTGTGTGTGAGGGATTCTGGGGTCTTTTAATGTTTGGTGAGATTTTTGTTCTGGAACAAATTTAATGGATATTTTTGTATGGCATTTTGCAGAAGACACACACACACACACACAATATATATATATATATATATATATATACAGATGTGTGTGTATATATATATATATATATATATATGTGTGTGTGTGTGTGTGTGTGTGTGTGCGTGCGTGTGTGTGCGTGTGTGTGTGTATTTTATAATATAAACCACGGTCAGTGGAAATGATCCTTCGGAAGGAGGAAGGAAAATGAACCATTGCCGGATTTCGGTTGAAAGGGAAATCATCTGATCGGAGAGGAAAAGAGACAGACACACACATATCTGGACAGAGCTGAGAACAAAGAATAGCCGAATGCCTGAAAAAGGACTTGCCTTTGCAGTCTGGTCATCTTTTCTTTGTCTCTCTGTGTCTGTCTCTTTCTGTCTCTGTCTCTCTGAGTATTTGTCTCTGTCTCTCTCTCTCTCTGTGCATGTCCCTGTCTATTTCTCTGTCTGTATCACTCTTGTCTGCCTCTGTCTCTGTCACTCTCGGTGTCTGTCTGTCCGTCTGTCTCTTTTTTCTGTCCCTGTCTGTCAGCATGTCTCTGTTTGTTTGTCTCTATTTCTGTCTCTCCGTATGTCTATATGTCTCTTAATTCTTACTGTTTCTGTCTGTCTGTCTCTATATGTATATACAGAGAGAGAGAGAGACAGACAGAGAATCTTGTAATTTCCGACTGAACCAGTACATTGTGGCAAAAATATACGAGAGAAATCTCTCCTGATGCTTATGATCATGATGACGATGCTGCTATCAACAAGGGCCGCGATTTAAAATCAAATCAGATTGTTTGATCTTTTGTGCAGGACCGATAGGACCGCCATGACAAGTGAACTGTCCTGGGCGTTACAGTACCATGCAGTGGCCAAGGGTGGTATGGTGTCATGCGATGCTGCTCTGAGTGTTTGCTGTGCTGTGCTGTGCTGTGCTGTGCTGTCGTGTTCCGCGCTGCACTTTGCTGTGCTGTACTGTGTTGTCCCGTGCTGTGCTGTGCTGCGTTGTGCTGTGCTGTGCTGAGCTGTTTTGTATTGTGTTGTGCTGTGCTGTACTGCGTTGTGCTGTGCTGTGTTGTGCTGAGCTGTTTTGTATTGTGTTGTGCTGTGCTGTACTGCGTTGTGCTGTGCTGTGCTGTGCTGAGCTGTGTTGTATGGTGCTGTGCTGTGCTGCATTGTGTTTTCTGAGTTGTGCTGCATTGTGTTGTGCTGTATTGTGTTGTGCTGAGTTGTGTTGTGCTGCTCTGTGTTGCCGTGTGCCGCGGTGCACTTTGCTGAGCTATGTTGTGTTGTGCTGTGCTGTACTGCGTTGTGCTGTGCTATGTTGTATTGTGCTGAGTTGTGCTGTATTGTGTTGTGCTGAGTTGTGCTGTATTGCGTTGTGCTGAGCTGTGCTGTATTGTGTTGTGCTGTGCTGTACTGTGTTGTGCTGAGCTGTGCTGTATTGTGCTGTACTGTGTTGTGCTATGCTGTGCTGTACTGCGCTTTGCTGTGCTGTTCTGTGTTGTGCTGAGTTGTGCTCTATTGTGTTGCGCTTCTCTGTACTGTGCTGTGCTGTACTGCACTGTGCTGTGCTGCGCTTCGATGTGCTGTACCGTGCCGTACTGCGCTATGCCGTTCTTAGTTTTTGTGTGCTGTACTGTGCTGTGCGGTGCTGTGCTGTACTGCGCTGTGCTGTGCTGTGCTGCACTGCTCTGTGCTGAGTTGGTACCGTGATGTTCTATGCTGCACTGTTATGTGCTGTACTGACCATGTGGTGCTGTAATGTACAGCGCTGTGCTGTATTGTATGCATTCTGCTGTGCTGTGTGCCATGTGCACAATGCTGTGCCGTGCTGTGATGTGCTGTATTGTTCTGCATTGTGCCGCGCTATGCTGTACTATGTTGCAATGTGCTGCACTATGCTGTACTATGTTGCAATGTGCTGCACTATGCTGTACTATGTTGCATTGTGCTGCACTATGTTGCATTGTGCTGCACTATGCTGTACTGTGTTGCATTGTTATCTGTACTGTGTTGTATTGTGCTGCACTATGCTGTACTATGTTGCATTGTGCTGTGCTATGCTGTACTATGTTGCATTGTGCTGTGCTATGCTGTACTATGTTGCATTGTGCTATGCTATGCTGTACTATGTTGTATTGTGCTGTGCTATGCTGCACTATGTTTCATTGTGCTGTGCTATGCTGTACTATGTTGCATTGTGCTGCGCTATCTGTACTATGTTCATTTGTGCTGTGCTATGCTGTACTATGTTGCATTGTGCTGCGCTATGCTGTACTATGTTGTATTGTGCTGTGCTATGCTGCACTATGTTTCATTGTGCTGTGCTATGCTGTACTATGTTGTATTGTGCTGTGCTATGCTGTACTATGTTGCATTGTGCTGCGCTATCTGTACTATGTTCATTTGTGCTGTGCTATGCTGTACTATGTTGCATTGTGCTGCGCTATCTGTACTATGTTCATTTGTGCTGTGCTATGCTGGACAGCGCTGTGTTGTCCTGTGTTACGCTACGCTCAGCCACGTTGTGTCTATGATGGTGTAGGATGTTGTTGTGATGTGAGGTTGTCGCATACGACATGACAAGTAAAAGAAAGGTATTTTGTTTGTGTGTTTGAGTGGAAAGGCGGGATGTATGACGAATAGGATAGGATGTTGCGCAAAAAAGCGGGGGGCGGGGTGCGGGTGGGGGCGTGGGGGGGAGGGGAATGGGGGATGTTGGAGGAGGGAAAGGTGGGGGGGGTATTTCATGATGTATGATGTTCATAAATCACATATGAGCAGACACACCGCACACGCACACACACACACACACACACACACACACACACACGACCATCAGCACATCACATACCCCTTCCCAAGAGCCAGCCCCAACCACCCACCCACCCACCCAACCAACCCCACACCCACACACATAACTTCCATCCCCCACCGGCCCACCTTCCAGCAAAAAAACAAACACCAACCACAGCAAACAAACTCACAAACAAACAAACAACAATGCTCACTGATGACACTGAGCGGAAAGGAGACGAAGAGGAGGAGGAGGAGGAGGAAGAGAGTGGAGGAGGAGGAGGAGAGAGAGAGGAGAAGAGGCAACTGGGAGAACAAAGACAACCATTACTATTGAAAACACCAGCAGGAGGGGACGGGACACAGAGAGAGAGAGAGAGGTGGGGGAGGGGTGAAAGAAAAAGGACCAGACCCCCACTGGAGAACTGAACGACGGCGGTTATGGCCACAGCCGCGCGTGACTTTCATCGAAGGCATGGTCACGTTTCATTAGAGCGGAAATCTCCCCTCCTATCCTCCAGCCCCCACCCAAACCCCCCACCCCCAGGCCCTCCACCCACCCCGTCCAATTCTCCACTTCCCACCTACCATGTCCGCGTCCACCTTCCCCTCCACACATATACCCCCCCCCACCACCACCCCCTCCCCCCCCCCCACACACACACATACACACACCCCAATACCACCACCAACACACATACACACACACACAACTCTCGGCCTCACCCTCCCGTCTTTTTCACCACTTCGCACAATCAGCCCCTCTTTTTTTCTTTTTTTTTTTTTTTTTTTTTACTTTCCCACACCCATCACCATCACATACACTGTCCTCAGACTTCCTCACTGCCCCCTCACCCCATCCCTTCCGTCCCCCCATCGCCCCTCCCCCCCCTTCACCCTGGCCCCCCGACCAGGCTCTCGTGAGAACGTAATGGTGAGTAATATATATATGTGTGTGTGTGTGTGTGTGTGTGTATGCACACACACACACACACACACACACACACACACACACACACAAACATCTATCTATAGATATGTATATTTGAATCGTGAGTGATGTTACACTGTTGTTGTTTTTTTGTTTGTTTTTTGTTGTTTTTTGGTTTTTTTTTGCGAGTTTGTATCGCAACGTTGTTGTTTTGTTGTTGTTGTTGTTTGTTTTTTGTTTTTTTTGGGGGGTGTTGTTTTTGTTTCTTTGTTAGGTTTTTTTGCTTGTTTGTTTTATTCCTAAGTTTTATTTACAGTAGGTGCATTGTTAAATGCGCTGAGAGCTTAGGGTAATCGCAATGCAGATGTACACAGGGAGAGGGAGAGAGAGAGAGAGCGAGTGAGAATTATTGGGGACGTCTTTGGGGATCTATCAGTGTTGCTGTGTGAAGTCGTGCGGTGAGTGTTCTGCTAGTTCGTGAATACACTGAACTTGTGTGGAGCTTGGATGTTCGAGATGATTAGATGGATTATATGTTTGATCCAAGGCTGGGTTGCGCGAGCGATGACAGAATCGTAAAGAGAGGATAGGAATAACTGTATCGCCTCAAATTAGAGAAGTTTGCCGGTGTGCATCATCAGAAAATAGACAAGAACTCAACGTGGTAACAACAACATAAGCTGTTTTAAGTAACTGTATGACGAAGACACGAATGTAAAAAGTACTGTCTACGTCGTCTCAAACATTCACTCCACATATAATAATAATAATAATATTTATATAGCTCTGAATCTTGTGCAGAGACAAATCTAAGCGCTTTCACACCAGTCATTCACACACATGCATAACTCGAAAACTGAACAAACTGAAGACAAGGAAGAGGTATAGGGGAGGGAAGCTATCTTGTGAAGAGGTGGGTTTTAAGGCTAGACTTGAAAGAGCTGAGTGCGGAGACCTGACGAAGCGAAAGAGGAAGTTCATTCCAAATGCAAGGTCCAGAGACAGGCAGGTAATATGTCTTAATTGTAAGAGCAGAAAGAATCACAAAGCATGGTTAGCGTTAAGGTTGATTCCAAACGTCTGCTCTATTCAAGCCAACAGACTTGGGAAGAATGTTACTAACGCAAAGCATACATAGCGTTGCAAGCAGAACTCTTGTGAAACTCAGCCCAGGATCAAGTAGCTTGCGTATATCTGTCCGATTTTTTTTTCTCTTGTTGTTGTTAAGCATTTGATAAATAAAGTTATTGCTGGTTTTTGCCACACAACACAACACAACATAACAAAGCACACCACAACACATCTTGATTCGTCCGATTGGGAATTGTTTGCCCATTCAAAGACACTCACTCATACCACACAGTCGGGTCAAGCATACAAATAAACATGGCAAGAGGTTGAAGTTGATAGTAAGAAAACAAAAAAAGTAAAATATATCAAGCTGAAATAAAACATGAACGTAATAAAACGCAGCAACTTGCTTTATCACAAAGTGAAATAAGATGACATTTACTTTAAGAAACACTATTTCCGAATACGAAACACTATGACAGAATCATCATTATATATTATTGAATGGTAATTCTTTCGTTGTTGTAATTCTTGTTGATCTTTTGAATTCAGATCATGGTAGTAGAAGCGATCACAGTGATAGTAGTAGTAGCAGCAGCAGCAGTTGTAATAGTAGTAGTATCACTATTTTATTATTATCATCATAGACTACTATTATTATTGATGATGCTGATATGATAATGATGGTTATCATTTCCTCCCGCAGTTGCTTCATATTGTTTACTTTTGCTTATTATTATTATTCCGGAGCCGGGCGAAACTGTTGGTCATTTGTCCAGCCGATGCCTGCGGCTACCGCAAAGAAGGACCAAGGTGTCCGCAGAATACAGACCACCCCATCCCACCCACCCACCCACCCTCGCCTCCTCCTCACGTCTACACCCCACGGACGTATACAGAGGGTTCGTGTCTACACCCTCCACCCACCAACACATTCCCCAGAAAACTCCGTTGGCTCATTTTTTGATTGTTGCTCAGAAAGCCGGAGAGATGAACTCGGCGCTCGAGTGACAATCAAAGCGTGATGCTGACTTCCTGTCATCGAGTGGGTGTGTGTGTTGGGGGGAGGGGGGTGTTTGTGGGTGAATGAGGATCGCCGTCATCACTCATCGCCATGGTCATCACCTTCGTCGTTCCTTACTGCTTGTTACACGTCGTCGATGTCGTCGTCAGTCTTGTCAGTAAATCAGTCAGTCAGTTGTTTGGAAAACATTCTTGGTGGGTGTTGGGTGAGCGTGGATTAGTTCGAGTCTTTTTGGCAAAATTTTAAGGAAACGAAGAAGTGGACGCATCTAGAGATGTCGATGTGTACACGTTCTATGCATTCAAAAGAAGGAACTCCTGGAAGCATGTTTTAAGTTTTAAGCTGCACGGGCATGGGTCTTTGTTCGGTGAAGGTTGTGTTGTTCGAGGGAGGGAGTGAGTCCTGGGTGTCCGGGTGGGAGGTCCGGCTGGTGCTCCCTGGATGTCAAAGGAGGAGTGAAGTTCCCATTGGAGGGGAGGGGGTGTGAGGAGTTCAATCTGGCGGAGGCTGTTCTTCTGGCGACCTGAGGGGGGACATTGTGGCTGTCTGAAGAGTGGTGAAGTCCTGGCTGTTCGTCTGGCGACCTGAGGGGGGACGTTGTGGCTGTCTGAAGAGTGGTGAAGTCCTGGCTGTTCTTCTGGCGACCTGAGGGGGGACGTTGTGGCTGTCTGAAGAGTGGTGAAGTCCTGGCTGTTCTTCTGGCGATCTGAGGGTGAAGTTGTGGCTGTCTGAAGAGGGGTGAAGTCCTGGCTGTTCTTCTTGCGATCTGAGGGGGAGAGTTGTGGCTGTCTGAAGAGGGGTGAAGTCCTGGCTGTTCGTCTGGCGTTCGTTCCAATTGGGAAGTTCTGGCTGTTTGGAGGGGTGAATTCCTGGTTGTCCTTCTGGCGTCCCAAGGGGCATGTTCTGGCTGTTGAAGTCCTGGCGCTCTTAGGTGGAAAGTTCTGGCTGTCTGAAGAGGGGTAAGTCCTGGTTGTTCTGGCGTTCTTAGGTGGAAAGTTCTGGCTGTCTGAAGAGGGGTAAGTCCTGGCTGTTCTTCTGGCGTTCAGAGGAGGGAGTCCTGACCGTCCGAACCTGAGAGGGGTGAAGTCCTGGCTGTTCCTCTGACGTCCCAAAGGGTAAGGTCTGGCTTGTCCGCAGAGTGTTGAAATCCTGACATTCCTGTGGAGGAAATCCTGGGGTGTGGACGAGTTCACGCCAACGTCTTCGATGTGGGCAGGTTTCACGGGAGCTGTCGTTGAAGGTGACATGATCGTGGTAACGGTCTCCACTCCAGTCTGGGTCCGCAGTTACCACGTGTTGTTCGTTACGTTTAGGCTTAACTTCGACACGCACCTCTGAGGATATGCTTGACGGGAATAATAGGAAAGAAGTATTATGAATTAGTGCCCACTCCCTCCCTCTTTTTTTTTTGTTCTCTCTCTCCTACCTCGTGTTGTGTTGTGAAACTTTTATCATCTCAGGTGTTGTGTCACGATTTATTTATCATGTCATGCGATATGTTGATTTGTGTGACTTACGCTGTGAAGTGTTCATTGTGTGTGTTGTGTTGTGTTGTGTTGTGTTGTGATGTGTTCATTGAGTCGTGTATTGTGTTGTAATTAGTTTATTGCGTCGTGCATTGTGATGTGTTTATTGTGTCGTGTATTGTGTTGTGATGTGTGTATTGTGTCGTGTATTGTGTTGTGATGTGTTTATTGTGTCGTGTATTGCGTTGTGATGTGTGTATTGTGTCGTGTATTGCGTTGTGATGTGTGTATTGTGTCGTGTATTGTGTTGCGATGTGTGTATTGTGTCGTGTATTGCGTTGTGATGTGTGTATTGTGTCGTGTATTGCGTTGCGATGTGTTTATTGTGTGTCGTGTATTGTCTTGTGATGTGTTTATTGTGTCTTGTGTTGTGTTATGATATGTTTATTATGCCCTGTATTGTGTTCTTATCTGTTTATTTTGTCATGTTGTGGCATTTATTGTGTCCTGTGTTGTGATGTGTTTATTGCGTTATGTGTAGTGTTATGTGTTCGTTGTGTCATTTTGTGATGTGTTTGTTGTGTTCTGTGTTGTGTTGTAAAGCGTGTCTGTGTGTTGGGTTGTGATGTGTTTATTGTGTTGTCTGTTGTAATGATTGTGTCGTGTGCTATGGTGTGTTTATTGTGTAATATGTTTGTGTTGTGATGTGTTTTGTTATGTCATGTGTTAAGTTGTGATGTGTTTACTGTGTCATGTGTTAAGTTGTGACGTGTTTTGTTGTCTCCTGCGGTGCGTCATGCGCTGTGTTGCGATGTGTTTGATGTGATGTGATGTTTGTTATGTTGTTATTTTTATTCATGATCTCGGGTGATGCGTTTACTGTGTCTTGTGGTTTTCAGGTCTCTGGTTTTACCTGACATTCCGTTGAGAGCTTGTGTTATGCTGTATTGTTTGTGTGTATGTTTCGGGGAGAAAGGAAGCAAGCAAGCAAGCGCGCACGCTCACACACACACACACACACACACACACACACACACACACACACACACACACACAGTTTGTCGAGATTTTGAATAAAACATACAGATTGTCTGACTTCTATGGGTTTTTGTTCTTATGTTTTGAGAGAGAGAGAGAGCAGTGGGGAAACGCCCATGTCTCAGTGTGTGTGTGTGTGTGTGTGTGTGTGTGTAAGCCTGTGTTTGTGAGTGTGTATATGTGTGCGTGTATGTATGCGTGTGTGCGTGTGCCTTCATACATGAGTTAACGAGCGCGTGCAGGAGAGAGAGACAGACACACACAGAGAAGAGAGATACGAGAGAGAGAGGGAGAGTGAGCATGTGTGACTGTTAGACTGCCTTTAGCACAGAGTCATCAAGTTAAGTTCCGCAGCGGCTGTCTCACACAAAATAGAGGTGCACTGTACCACACCACCCCACACCACACACCACCACACACCACACAACACTATACCACACCACACAACACCACACACCACGCCACACTATACCACACCATGTAACACTAAACCACACCACACCACACTATACAACACTATACCACACCACCTAACCACACACCACACCACACTATACCACACCATACAACACTATACCACACCACACCACACACAACACAACACAACACCAAACCACACTACACCCCATCACACCATACAACACAACCCCACACCATACAACACAACACATCATACAACACCACACCATACAACACCACACCACACCATACAACACCACACCATACCACCACACCATACAACACCACAACACACCACACCATACAACACCACACCACACCACTCAACACCACACAACACAACACCACACCATACAACTCCAAACCACACCACACCACACAATACCACACCACATCATACAACACAACACCACACCATACAACACCACACCACACCACACCATACAACACCACACCACACCATACAACACCACACCACACCACACCAAACACCATACAACACAACATCACACCACACCATACAACACAACACCACACCACACCACACCACACCACACCACACCACACCACACCACACCATACCACACAACACAACACCACACCACACCACACCACACCATACAACACCAAACCACACCACACCACACAATACAACACAACACCACACCACATCATATAACATAATACCACACCGCACCACACCCTACAACACAACACCACACCACACCATACAACACAGCACCACACCACACCACACCACACCACACCATGCAACACCACACAACGTACAACACCACACAACACCACACCATACAACATAACAACACACCACACCATACAACACAATACAACACCACACCACACCACTAAACACCACACAACACTACACCACACCACACCATACAACACAACACCACACCACACCATACAACACAACACCACACCACACCATACAACACCATACAACACAACACCACACCATACAACACCACACCACACCATACAACACTACACCACACCACACCATACAACGCAACACCACACCACATCATACAACACCACACCACACCACACCATACAGCACAACACCACACCAAACAACACAACACAACACCACACAACACCACACCATTCAACACCACACCACATCATACAATACAGTACACCACATCACACCCACACCACACCACACCACACCACACCACACCATACAACATCACATCGCACCACACCACACACCTACTCACACTAACAGCTACAATAACATCTGCAACACCGAGCATGTGACAACGCAACAAAATTCAACGGTGACCACGGGAAGAACTGGTAGACTGGGGGATAGGAGGGTGGGAGGTGGGGTGGGGTGGGGTGGGGTGGGGAGGGTGGATGGAAGTTGGGATGGGGATGGAGGGTATGTTCACATTACTGCCACAGACTCCCTGACACAAACTATGAAGCTTTTGGACATTTATATATGTATATACATCTTGCGTATATTCACGCCAGTGCCAGTGTGCATGCATGTGTGGGTGCATGTAGAGCTTAGAGTGGCCTGTATTTGACTCACTTGCGTAAAGTAAGTGAGTCTATGAAATAACACGGTGTTCAGTTGTGTGTGTGTGTGTGTGTGTGTGTGTGTGTGTGTGTGTCCAAGGTTGATTTGAACAAAATCATTATTTTTTGCTGAAAACACTTTTTCTCTCAGTACAAATTTTGAATTAAACATAGTGTGAAAAACAAAAATCTTAACACTCACACCAAATGTAGGTTTTAAGTACTCCGGATTAAGTCCGTATTTCCGGATCATGAATGATTATTTCTTGAGGCTGTGGATCCAGAAACATTTATTGTGCTATTCCCACTTAGTTGCCTGAATTTTCGTTTTGGGCTTAAAGACGGCATGACGTCATTTTTCCTGTTCGCAATTAAAAGAAAAGCAATACAAATTCTGGACAGGACACATCGAAAATCACCCGACACCATCGACGTGCTTACTACATAGGAATATTGTAAATTGATATTGAATTAAAAAGGATCGACGATGTCTCCAGGCCTACTCTGTTTCGGTAGCGTTCACTGGTATGCGTAGATCTGGGGGGGAAAAAAACGACAACATAATCACTGCAATGGCAGCGTCTCCTTTACCGCGAACTTAAAAAAGCCAACACGATTTAAACGGTGTTGTCACCTCGAATAGAGTAATC
>NC_134883.1:28387661-28402661 GCF_041734735.1 Babylonia areolata | reverse complement strand
TGATAACAGGTGACGTAATGCTACTATTTACGTCATCTTTCTGACCTGACATGACGTCTTCTACTACGTAAAGTTATCATGTTCTAAATGTTCCTTCAATTGTCTATGTACACATCACTCTTTTTCACTCTCACTCTCTGTATCTCAGTGATCGTGTGAAACCACCACCACGACAAACCGGACTGGCAACTCCACGAATCAGAGTTTACAATGAAAACCCGTGGATGTCGCTTCTCAAGTTCAGCCGTTCAACAAAAACTGTCCCAAGGTTACACATCCAGAACAGTTCTCTTCTTTTCAGCTCCTCCACTTTGTTAACGTGCTCGAACGCTATCACCTGTAAAAAGCTGAGGTTGTCATCAGAAGGGTGAGGGGTGGAAGAAACATGGGCAGCGACCAAACACTTGGTGCCTTTCCTCAGTTTGCAGTCGCTTTTGTGGTTTGCCCATCTTTTCTTAAGATCGTAGGAGCATCCCACATATTGTGCCTCCAGGTGAAGTCTACAGGTCAATAGATAGACCAAGTTTGGCGTGGTGCATGAGAGGTGTTGGTTGATCTGCCAACGCCTTCCATCCCAAGGAGAAATGACATGGTCTGTGAAGTGGCTATGACTACAGGTGTCACAGCGAGGTGCCTGACATTTGAAGAAGCCTCGGATGTTTTCAGGGCCATGAACCACAAACCGCCTGGGGATAGTGGGTTTGTACATACTGCCCAGGTTTTTGCGGCGTCTGTCTGCTGCAATTATCAGGGTTTTTTTTGGAAAATTCTTTGTTTTGGGGGTCAGCATAGAGTGTTACGTCTGATGATTTCTGATATGGAAGGGAATCGTGGATCAAATGTAGTGACCCAAGCCAGTTTCTTTGGTTTCTTTTTTCTGGTGGCAGTCAGCAGTCCTCTCCTGTCTTTTCTGGCACCTTCCACCAGATTAGATTTTGCTTTGTCAAAATTTCAACCTGCCAAGGCAAAGTAGCGGGCATACTCATCAACTCTATTCTCAAGCAGGTCGTCTTCACTGCATATCATGTGCAGTCTTTTCCCCACTCCTGTAATGAGGCCCTTGAACACTGGAGGAGGATGGCAACTAGTGGGGGGAAGGTAAGCATGAGAACTCTTGCTGTACACATCAGTCACTATCTTTCCCTCAAGCATAGACAAGCCAATGTCAAGGTAAGATGCCGTTTTTCCACATGATACCGTCCACTGAATGTTTGGTGGGTTGAGAGACTCTGTGTGTGTGTGTGTGTGTGTGTGTGTGTGTACTTGCTGTGATCTTACTGCTGGATATATCTATATATATGCTTGCTGGGGTCTTACTGCTGGATGTGCTCTTTGTGTTGATTTGTATACATTGGTGATCAGACTTGGTTCCTTGGTACTTATTTTTGACTATGTTGAATGTGATGTGCTTGTGTGTGTGTGTGTGTTTGGTTGTTTGTTTTTTGCTGTGATTTGAGCCTGGTGTGATTAAAAAAAAATTTTGAGACTGTGATGGTGCTTGTGTTGATTTACATATTTTTATGTGTTGATTTACTTATGTATGATTTAGCCGCCAATGTAACAGTGTGAGACTGTGTTGACTTTGTACATATCTTACGTCACTTAGTCTTAAATTTGTATATTTTATTGTGAAGCGCGGTGAGCCCCATCTGAGATGGGGGAGTAATACTGCGTTATATAAGCCTGCATTTATTATTCAGTATTATTACGCATGAAAACAACCTGAAACAACAGCAGTCTGTTAATGTCTTTAAAGCTTGTATTTTTTTGTGTGTTTGTGCAAACTTTCGCTGGAATACTCCAGCCCGAAGAAGTTGTACCACAGCAAACATTTGCAAAATCATAACCACAAGACTTAAAGACATGAATAGACTGCTGTTGTTTTCATGTTGATATCTAACCTAATCTTACAGTACATCAGCGAGTTCTACAAGGAGCAGAGCCCAGGACACCAAGAGAGTGTGAATATATATATATATATTTTTTTTTTTTTTTTTTTTTTTTTTTTTTGGTGGTGTGGTGTGTGTATGTGTGTGTGTGCTTATTGCCAAAAGTGGACAAACCTTATTTTCACATATAACTTCAATAGTCTCCGCCTTTTCGTAATTATCATTATTCTTATCATCATCATTCTTCTTCTTATTATTATTATTATCGTTGCTATTGTTATAATCATTATTATTATTATCATCATCATCATCATCATTAGTACAATAGTAGTAGTAGTAGTATCATCATTATCATTATTATTGTTGTTATGAATACTGAAATGATACCTCAACAATGCTGTTGGAGCATGGAAGCATTGATTCTTAAATCCAAGCGGGACAATCCCGCAAATTAGTTATGAGCTTCGAAAGAAGAGTATTTCCCCTTACACCAACTTGGCATGAACTTTGTAATGTATGTGTGTGTGTGTGTGTGTTCGCTGGAGAGAGAGAGAGAGCTCTTGAGAGAGAGAGAGTGTGTGTGTGTACGTGTGTGTGTGTGTCTGCGCGCACGCGCGCAACACAGACAGGCAGGCATGCAAACCTTCGCTTTATACATTTTTTACACAAACACGCACACGCATACATACATACACACACACGCGCGCGCACGCACGCACGCACGCACAGCTTCTATCTCGAAGTGATAAACATTCCCATTGTATCTTTACTGTCATCACACTTCTTCGTGGTTCCCGCGTGAACCGTCAAAAAAAAAAAAAAATAATGATAATAATGACAATAATTGTAATAAACAATTAAAATAAATCAAAATGAATTCACAATAATCAAAATGAAATAAATTCATATCTTGTCCATGTTTTGTTGTTGATGTTTTTTTGTTGTTATTAGGGTTTTTTGTTGTTGTTGTTGTTTTGTTTGTTTGTTTGTTTGTTTTTGTAGTTTTTGACTCACTTGTGTAAACAAAGTGAGTCTATGTTTTAACCCGGTGTTCGGTTGTCTGTGTCTGTGTGTCTGTGTGTCCGTGGTAAACTTTGACATTTTCTCTGCAAATATTTTGTCAGTTGACACCAAATTTGGCATAAAAATAGAAAAAGCTCAGTTCTTTCCAGTCATCTTGTTTAAAACAATATTGCACCTCTGGGATGGGCACAAAAAAATTTAAAAAAGAAGCTAATTATATGCAAACTGCACTTACTGTTATATTTATATTTTTTGTATTCTCTAAACTTGGCACTTTGACCTCTTACTCTGACACAACAACAAGAGGAGTCATTATTATCATTTTTTGTTCAAACAGGAACTTCTTTTGCTAAGCATGGAATTTTTATTTATTTTGCAAACGTTTTGGTGCAGATAGTAAAAAAAAAAAAAAAAAAGAAGAAGAAGAAGGGAAATTACTCTGTAATTAATGCTAGGGGACTTAATTTGCTTTAAACTGATCTTTCTCATCTTAAACATTACATTTTGAAATTATACTCAATACATAAAAAGCTTGTGTTTTTTACTCTGTCACAAGTGAGTCTTGAAGGCCTTGCCTCTCTTGTTTTGTTTGTTTTTGTAGTTTTTGTTATTGTTTTTAAACCATTATAGTAGTTGAAAGGTTTAGAGAGTTTAGCTGCAGTTCGAGACTTGGTCCAGTTCGGTGTACACTTTCTTTACTCCGATTTTTCCTCACTGAGTCTATGTGTGTGTCCAGGTGTGAATAGGTATAATAATGACCGCCTACCTGACTCCATTCGCGGAAGGTTAAAACGGTGGAAGGACAGGACTGGGCCCCGCCGTAATATGCCCAATCCAAGGACACCGTGGGTATGAATTCACTGCCCCGATGTCCTTAAAAGGCTTTGGTTCCTTTAATCTTTACCTTTTAAGGAAATGAAAAAATTACTCTCAATAAAAGTGACTCGAAATGAGGGTATTATTGTCATGGCTTCGACAAACACTTGGAATCCATTTTCCCTGGAAATACTTCGTCTGTCGGCTCGGACACGAGTTTTGATCTAAAATAGGAAACAACAAGTTCTTTCCATAAATTTTAACAACAACAAAAATTAATGACAAAGCGCTTCTGGGAAAGGCGTAAAAAAAAAGTGAAAAATCCAAAAATATTCCTAGTCATGATATTTTTACATCATTATTTCTTATTCATAAATAAAAACATTAGCACCTTTATCTGACAAACTGATTGATAGCTATCATTTTTATCATTTTTAGTGCAAAAAGGAACTTCTGCATTTTGATGGAAGTTAACTAATGCATACATCTACGACAAGCAACAAAATTGTGCCAAAAATACGAAAAATGGGACCATAAATCTGAATATACAATAGGAAATATATGTTTGAAACAGGTATCACTCGTCCAAAACGTTAGGTTCTAAAATATGACTTAAGGCATTGACGTCTTTTGTGTATTACACTCAGTGTGAGGGACTTACACTATCTGCATTCGCCGAAGTGGTCTTTATTCGGAAAATGTTAACAGTGTAGTCCCTTTCATGCACATTCAGTTAGATGTCAGGACGTGGACGTGGTTTCCCACTCTGAACGGCAGTGCAGATTCAATGTCCATGAGCACAACCTTCGCGATCAAGACATTCCAAAAACGTGGCTGCTCACTGGTCGGATTCTGTAAAAACGCATGCTCGTCTTCACAAAAACTACGACTGTTTCTTTCCGAATAATGGCGGAAGTTGTCCTGTTTTCAATAAACCGGAAAAGTATATAAACACGTCGTCTGACGAGTTTTGGACCGCAAGTCAAGGATTGCTGATTTTGATGGTCGTTGGTGAACATTGTTGCAAAGTGATGTGTGTTGCGGTACAAAATGTCACAGCGGTCGCAGTTGTGACATTTTGTGTGTTGTGACATTTTGAACCGCAACAGATGTGACATGTGCACATGTATCACACGTGAGCCATGAACGCTTTGCCTTTCGTTCATTGGTTGTTTTGTGACTTGTTGTTGGAGTAGTTGTTATATTTCTTATTGCAATCAATAAACATTATCATTTTTATACACCGGATACACGTGCACGAGCACGTGCTTGCATGCGTCTGTGTGTGTGTGTGTGTGTGTGTGTGTGTGTCTGTGTGTGTGTGTGTGTGTGGTGAAAACGAGATGCAATAATTTTCAGCTGGGATTCCCCAGTCATGATAATTACACGCTAGGTAGTCTGTCTTTGTATTCGTGTACAGACACATCAAAAAGACCCCCTCTTCTTCCCCCAACCCCACTCCACCTTCCCCCCCCCCCCCACACACACACACCCACCCACCCACCCCCACACACACATAATTTACCCCCTACTTCCACCCCCACCCAGACCAGCTGTGAAAAAAAAAAGTTGTTAGCGAGAGTAATTGCTGTACAGTTTTTATCTCCAACAGTAGCTATTCAAAGTGCAGGGGTTTCACTTACCAATGGAAGCAACATAGGGAGCTCACGTTACGTTCTCGTGTGAGAGTGGGAGGAGGGATGTTTGAGGGATTGATTCGGGGGTGTGTGGGGGGAAGGAGGGGCCGGGAGGGATGAGGAGATAGAGATGAAGGTGAGGAGAAGGGGGATAGCCGCACAAGCGAGTATATAGTATCTGGGGGTTTGGAAAGTTGATGCGTGTGAGTGAAGGGGGTCGGAGGAGGAGGGAGTGGGGGTAAGGAGAGTGGGGATAGAAGGGGTAGAGGTTGTACTGGTGGTGTGGTGTGGTGGATATGAAGGTAGGTTCGATGACTGTCACTGATGAAAGCGCGAGTTTTTCGGCAGGAGGAAGTGAGAGAATGCGTGCGTGCGTGCGTGTGTGTGTGTGCGCGTGTCTCTGTGTGCGTGTGTGTGTGTTTCTGGTGATTATGAGTTGGAAAAAAAATGTATCCTGGGACTCCCTGGCCATGACAATTACACGCTGGGTCGTCTATCTACGTATTGGAAAAAGACCACCCCTACATCTATCCCCACATCCTACCCCTCTTTAAGTTTCCCACCCCCACCACGACTGCCTGTGAAAAAAAAAAAAGTTGTCAGCGAGAGTTATTGCTGTACAGTTTTTATCTCAACAGTTCGCAGCTATTCAAGCGCACGGGCCTCAGTTACCAATGGAAGCAACATAGGGAGCCCACGTTACGTTCTCGTTTGACAGTGGGAGGAGGGATGTTTGAGGGATTGATTCGGTGGGAAGGAGGGGCCGGGAGAGTTGAAGAGATAGAGATGAAGGTGAGGAGAAGGGGGATAGCCGCACAAGAGTATGGGGGTTTGGAAAGTTGATGCGTGTGAGTGAAGGGGGTCGGAGGAGGAGGGAGAGGGGGTAAGGAGAGTGGGGATAGAAGGGGTGGAGGTTGTACTGGTGGTGTGTTGCGGTGGATTTGAAGGTACGTTCGATAACTGTCACTGATGAAAGCACGAGTTTTTCGGCAGGAGGAAGTGAGAGAATGCGTGCGTTCGTGCGTGCGTGTGTGTGTGTGTGTGCGTGTCTCTGTGTGTCTGTGTACGTGTGTGTGTGTTTCTGGTGATTATGAGTTGGAAAAAAATTGTATCCTGGGACTCCCTGGCCATGACAATTACACGCTGGGTCGTCTGTCTACGTATTGGAAAAAGACCACCCCTACATCTATCCCCACATCCTACCCCTCTTTAAGTTTCCCACCCTCACCACGACTGCCTGTGAAAAAAAAAGTTGTCAGCGAGAGTTATTGCTGTACAGTTTTTATCTCAACAGTTCGCAGCTATTCAAAGCGCACGGGCCGCAGTTACCAATGGAAGCAACATAGGGAGCTCACGTTACGTTCTCGTGTGAGAGTGGGAGGAGGGATGTTTGAGGGATTGATTCGGGGTGGGGGGGGGGGAAGGAGGGGATAGAAATGAAGGTGAGGAGATAGAGATGAAGGTGAGGAGAAGGGGGACAGCCGCACAAGCGAGTGTGGGGGTTTGGAAAGTTGATGCATGTGAGTGAAGGGGGTCGGAGGAGGAGGGAGAGGGGGTAAGGAGAGTGGGGATAGAAGGGAGGGGGGGGGGGTTGTACTGGTGGTGTGTTGCGGTGGATTTAAAGGTACGTTCGATAACTGTCACTGATGGAAGCGCGAGTTTTTCGGCAGGAGGAAGTGAGAGAATGCGTGCGTTCGTGCGTGCGCGCGTGTGTGTGTGTGTGCGCGTGTGTGTGCGTGTCTCTGTGTGCGTGTGTGTGTGTTTCTGGTGATTATGAGTTGGAAAAAAAATGTATCCTGGGACTCCCTGGCCATGACAATTACACGCTGGGTCGTCTATCTACGTATTCGAAAAAGACCACCCCCACATCTATCCCCACATCCACCCCCTCTTTTTTCCCACCCCCACCACGACTGCCTGTGAAAAAAAAAAGTTGTCAGCCAGAGTTATTGCTGTACAGTTTTTATCTCAACAGTTTGCGGCTATTCAAAGCGCACGGGCCTCAGTTACCAATGGAAGCAACATAGGGAGCTCACGTTACGTTCTCGTTTGAGAGTGGGAGGAGGGATGTTTGAGGGATTGATTCGGTATGTGTGTGTGTGCGTGTGTTGTGCGTATCCACATATATAATCATACCCATGCACAAGACCAACTACACATGTTTCAGATCCTGTAACCTATTTCAGCATTGGTGGGGTCTGGTTGGAAGTGGGTTACGAGAAAACGAACATACGCAGCCACTAACAGGTGCACGCACCCCGAAAACACAGTATGGCTGCCTGAACGGCGGGGTCGAACTGAAACAGTCAAGTCTACACGCATAACCCCACTGGTTGTGAATAGGGAACACGGCGGCAGAACGGTTGAAGACGATTATCAGCCAATACAGTGTCCATGAGGATCCGGGGGCCTGAATCCTGCTCTGGCCTTTTCTTTCTGTCAAGTTTGACTGACTGGAAATATCAAACCGCTGAGGGTCTCGTCAATCGGATGAAACTGACGATGTTGAAACCGAGGTCCTGTACTCTTATTCTTATTCTTGTTGCTTCTAGTCCAGCCGACCGCACAGGGCCATATCAGGACTGTCAAACTGGCCATACAAATGCTCAACCGCGTCAACACAAAACTGTCACATCTACAACAACAACAACAACAAAAAACCACTAAGACAAACCCACAAAACAGTTCACGACACAGTATCCCAACCATTTAGCTCCTTTTGGCAAATAAGACTAGGCCATCTGATGACGCCAGCCATTTCGCTTAATTCATCATCCCCAGATTACAAAAAATCGTAAAAAAGGAGAGAAAAAAACAATACTTCAAAGCCAAACATTAAAAAAAAAAAAAAGGCCATAATATAGGCAAATAGCACTGCAGAATGGGCAGCTAGTGTCCATCCCAGTGTTAACAATCTCACTACCTAATCGCCAGAGCAAAACAGCACAGACAGTACATCACAGACTGCGGAAAAGAGGGGGGGAAAAAGTGTCAAGGCTTGCTTGAAAAAAGAAAGGGGAATGGACTGGGAAGGCAGAAAAAGGAAACAACCATGAAGATTTTAAAAGAAAAAAAAAGCAGAAACAAAGAGAGTGACATAAAAGAGGAAATTTCTAGCACAGAATTTCCAGAAGGCAGGGATGCTATTTATACTGAAAGACCTCCGGCATCCCCATGGGGGGAACCGAGGTTCCGTGTGCTGCACGCACTTGGCGCACTGAAAAAACAAAACAAAAAAAACAACAACATGACAACGAAAATGTTGTCCTCTGGCAAAATGTCTGTAAAAAGGAAATCCACTCCGAAAAGGTACACAAATAATATATGCACACACTTCAGGCCTGACAAGCGTGTTCAAGTTGGGTTATGCTGCTGGTCAGGCATCTGCCTAGCAGGTGTGGTGTAGCGTATATGGATTTATTTGTCCGAACGCAGTGACGCCTCCTTGAGAAACTGAAACTGCATTATAGATACGAGTGAAGTGTGCGACGGTGCTGCTGACCACCCAGTGCAGTAGATGATTTTAGTCACTTGTTTTCAACCGACATTAAAAAAAAAAAAAAGAGAGAGAGAGAGAGAGAGATGTGTTAACATAGAATTAAATAGGAACTGGTATAGTTGTTTGTTGTTGTGTTGGGGGTTGTTGTTGTTTTTTTGTTTGTTTGTTTGTTTTGGGGTGTTTTTCTGTTGTTGTTGTTTTCTTTTCCTATAAATCTATCATTTTAAAAAAATATTTGGAAAAAAAAGAGTCGCTTTCCAGGGTGTTGACACGGCGATTATGAATACTGTCACCTCTCACCTCTTTCAGACTGTGGGCTGGAGACGCCAACGTGGTGTGGAAAAGGCGATTACACTCACACACACACACACACACACACACACGCCCACAACCATATCCCCTCTACCTCTCCCCCTCTTCCCCCATCACACGCACACACCCACACGCACGGACACACGCACGCAAGCGCGCGCGCACACAAACGAACACACACACGCGCGCACTCGCACGCAATAACGCACCCCTCCAACCCTCCGCAGCCCCCACCCCCCAACCCCCCCTCTCCCTGGAAGCAACTTCCTCTTTCCGTCCCTCACTCACACACACACACACGCGCGAACACACACACGCGCGCGCACATACACACACACACAGCCGCTCCACCCACCACACACACACACACACACACACACGCACGCACATACGGACACACACACACACACACACACACACACACACACACACAGACGGGGGGGGGGGGGGGAGGGAGAACCGGACAGTGTCAGACGGATTGAAAGGTCGTTGAACTTAACGCCTGTGGTCGCACTGTCTGATGTGAAGATGACGTTAGCAGGCTGAGCCAGAGAGAATTCAGATCCCATGCTGCTTTCCTGTTGAAGGCCAAACAGACCCTCCCCCCCCCCCCCCCCCCCCCCCCCCCCCCCCCCCCCCCCCCCACACACACACCTCTCTCTCTCTCTCTCTGTGTCTCTCTCTCTCTAGCCCATACGCTTCTCTTGCTGTTGTAATGTTTCCCTCAATATTGTTGTCTGCATCTCTATCAATATAATATACTTGTGCATCGTCATGATATCTTTATTATCCGTTTGATGTGTGAGTTTCTTACCCCTGTATAATTATGTTCATAACCATTGTACTTTAGTAGTTATTACTAGTTATTACTTTGTATTGTGTAGTTTAGACCCTATAAACAGTGCGTGGAGTGGATGACAAAAACACACCAGTTTTTGTTGTTGTTGTTTTGGGTTTGTTTTTTGGGTGTTTTTTTTGTTTGTTTGTTTTGTTTTTGCCGTTTTTATAAAACCTCGGAAATAAAGAACTCTCTCTCTCTCTCTCTCTCTCTCTCTCTCTCTCTCTCTGTATGTGTGTGTGTGTGTGTCCAAACGGGTGGGTGTTGTGTATCTAAATCTGGTGGATTATGAAAGCTCAAGATAACTGGCAGACAAAACTTGGAGCGTGTGTGAATATATTTCGCGGTCTTACACTCTGCGAAAACACAAGATTACTTCTCAATGTGACGATACTTTGCCAGAATAGTGGTAGAGTTGAGTTTCTGAATAGTGCAGAAAACGATGTTACATACAATGGGCGCCAGCCGCTGTTTTCCGGACATGCGCAGAGCGCTAACAGAAGAGACTTCCTGTCACACTGCAAACAACCACGGCGAACTTTCCGTTCGTCTTCTTCAAAAAACAGTTAATTTGATTTCTCTGTAAGTGTAATCCAATGAGTATGAATAGATTTCATCTTTCACTTTTTCGGCGTTACTGATAGGTAAGACTGGGAGCATTTGTAAATATATTTCGTCATCCTCCACATAACCAAAAACTCATGGCTACAAAATGACAAAACTTAGAGCAATCGTGGGTGGATTTCGTTATAATATTGCATATTACGAAAACTCAAGATTACTTGCACACAAAACTTAAAGCGTTTATGATTATATTTTGTCATCTTACACATTGCGAAAAATCAAGGTTAATGACTGATAAACCTCGAGGCTTTTATACGTAATATATATCGTAAATGGAAATCGTTATAACAACACTCGACCAAATCTGAAGACAAACTAGGGAGTGCTTGTGAATGGTTTCGTCATATTACACACGACCAAACCTCAAGACCAAACTTGGAGTGCTTGTGAACTGCTTTCGTTATCTTACACACGACCAAACCTCAAGACCAAACTAGGAGTGCTTGTGAACTGCTTTCGTTATCTTACACACGACCAAACCTCAAGACCAGACTTGGAGTGCTTGTGAACTGCTTTCGTTATCTTACACACGACCAAACCTCAAGACCAAACTTGGAGTGCTTGTGAACTGCTTTCGTTATCTTACACACGACCAAACCTCAAGACCAAACTAGGAGTGCTTGTGAACTGCTTTCGTTATCTTACACACGACCAAACCTCAAGACCAAACTAGGAGTATTTGTGAATGGGTTTCGTCATCTTACATATCGGGGCTTTGAGGCACAGTCGGTTAAGCTTTGAACTTCTGATCCAGTGTTCACCAGTGATCAGGGTTCGAGGCCCCGTTTCGGCATGGTGTGTGCCCTTGGGAAAGCACTGTACTCCGATTTTCATTACTCCACTCGGGTACTGATGAACAGGTATCTGACTTCGATCAAGGAAGGTTAAAATGGCGGAGGGAGATGACTGCATGGTCTTTCAATGCCGAGCCCTTGACACAGTGCACATGATTTCACTGCCTCGACTGCCGAAATAGATGTGGAAGCTTTAACCTATAACAATTACACACGTCACCACCAAAGTTGAAATCCAAAACTTGGAGTGTTTATGGATGGATTTCTTCTCTGTTCGCCGTTTGAATGTCAGCCACAGTTGTATTCTGTTAGTAGTCATTATTCAGAGTTTGGGTCATTATTTTATTTCAATATGAAATATTCTTTTGAATTCGATTTGACGGAATAAAATGTCAAATGTGTTTTGTCGCTGTTGTTTTTAAGTGGCCACAGTTTGATTAATCAGCGAGTTTGAGTTTGATTGATACCCATATAATGACAATACCCACATAAGACTATCCCCCCCCCCCCTCTGTGCGTGTGTGTGTGTGTGTGCGTGCGTGTGTGTGCGCGCGCACGCGTGTGTGTGTATGTGCGTGTGTGTGTGTGTGTGTGTGTGTGTGTGTGTGTGTGTGTGCCTTTTCGCCAGACCAATAATATTTTTATGATGATTCCGATCAAACGGCTGAGTGTGAAACGGTCATTACGTTAGCAACACACATGACGACACAAAACTGTTTGGACAAACGAAATTTATCGCAAATGCGTTAAGGATCAGAAGTCAAACAAATTTACAGTAGATAAACTTTTTTTAAAGACTGCACCAGCTTGCAAACCACCTCTTGACAGCCTTGTGTGCAATGTTGTCCATTTTTATCACCATTGTCAAAATACCTTGTATCTGTAGATATTGGCAATTAAGTGTCAGTGTCAGTCTCTCTCTCTCCCTCTCTCTCTCTCTCTCCCCTTCCCTCCAAAGTCCAGTAACTCTTCCTTTTTTCCTTCTGTCTGTGTGTGTCTGCCCCCACTCCCCCCTCCTCTCTCTCTCTGTTTCTCTCTCTCTGTGCGTCTCTCTCTATCCCTCCCTCTCTCTGTCTCTCTCATTCTCCCCTCAGAGTCCGTTCACTCTCTCCCCCCTGTCTGTCTGTATGTCTCTCTCTCTACATATCTCTCCCCCCCCCCCTCTCTCTCTCTTTCCCTCTCTCTCTCTTTCCCTCTCCAGCTCTCTCTCCTCCACACAGTCCAGTCCAGTCCACAGCCTTTCAATTAAAACAGGTGGCAGTGCCTGAGGATGAAAAAGCACCAAGCAACACAGCACCATTTTTGTCGCCCATTGTGCGCTTGTAGACGGGACTGTTCAGAACTGGTGGAACAGTCCAGACAAACCAGAACAGGTCCGTCCGCGTTTCGTACTAACCCCTACTCCCCCTACGCCCCCCTTTTCTCCTACCCACCCACATACCCCCCCCGCCCACAACATTCCTTCACCCCACTCACTCCCAACAACCACTCACCCACCCCTACCCCACCCCACCCCCTCCTCTCTCTGTCTGTCTGTCTCTCTCTCTCTCTCTCTCTCTCTCTCTCTCTCTTCACCAAGACTCACCGTGGTGGGCAGCGACTGATATACAATTGTTTTTTTTTTTCAGTAAAAAATAAAACAACTGCCGATTTCAACTAACCAAAGAACAAAACAATAAAGTGACGAAAAGAGAGGGAAGAGAGTGTTGGAGGGGGGGTGGTGGGGTGAGAGGGGTAGGAGAGAGAGGTGGACGCACAGAGAGGGGTTAGGAGAGGGTGATGGACACACACACACACACACACAGAGGGAGGGTGGGGGGAGAAAGAAACAGAGGCAGACGGAGACAAGAGAGAGATGAGAAGAATGTTTTAATGGCTCTGGTGAAGGTTGGGTGATGCTGGCTGGAGCACGTGGCCTGTAATTAGTACAGTCGTTGATTGATTGATGATACCCATAGTCTTTGGAGGAGAGTCACTCATCTGTGACCCTTCAACCCCCCCAGCCCCCGCCCCCCCCACCCCCCTGCCATCTATACGCATGCTACCAACCTTCCCGCCCGGCCCCCCTCCCCAACCCAAGCTCCCCCCTCTCTCCCCTCCCCCTTCACACCCCCCTCTACACTTAGCATCATAGACTACTGAGAGATTAACGTTAAATTGTGCTGATCTCATACACACACCCAACCTGCCAACCAACACACACACATTCATACACGCGCGCGCTCGCACGCACACAATATGCACGCACGCACGCACGCACGAAAGAGTGAGGTAAGCTATCTGAGGCAAGCAAACACACACACACACACACACACACACACACACACACACACACACACACTCACTCACTCACTCACTCACTCGCTTATTCACACATAATCCACACGAATACCGTTTTATTTTGTACATGAATTCATTATAACAATTCAGAATAGATGGAAACGAAAAGGAAAGAAAGAAAGAAAGAAAGAAAGAAAATTCTGAATACAGTGAACATTAACAATAACAGATGTAAGTCATTATACTTACATACAGTCCATTACACAATCAACTCAAAACGAGACAATAACCAAGACCAATACCCGGCATTCCAAAACGATGTCGTTGTAATCAACAGCAAGTATGGAATACATCGCCTATACTCCTTCTTCTGCGTTCGTGGGCTGCAACTCCCACGTTCACTCGTAAATATATGCGAGTGGGCTTTTACATGTATGACCGTTTTTAACCCGTCATGTAGACAGCCATACTCCGCTTTCGGGGTGTGCATGCTGGGTATGTTCTTGTTTCCGTAACCCACCGAATGCTGACATGGGTTGCAGGATCTTTAACGTGCGTATTTGATCTTCTGCTCGAGTGTAAACACGAAGGGGATTCAGGCACAAACAGGTCTGTACATTATGTTGACCTGGGAGATCGTAAAAATCTCCACCCTTTACCCACCAGGCGCCGTCACCGTGATTCGAACTCGGGACCCTCAGATTGAAAGTCCAACGCTTTAACTATTCGGTTATTGCACCCGTCACACCGCCTATTCAAGAAAAAGCCAAAAACTTTTCATTTACTGAATCAGGGCATGTGTGGAAAAAAAGGGGGAAAAAAGACAAAATAACATGGAAGGAAGTTGTAGAAATATTATACAATAACGTGTACAAATGTTAAAATCAATCATAAAGACAGTCAGATGGTCAACATGGTAGACAGGCAGACAGACAGACAGACAGACACATATGTACAGCCCCCCCTCCCCCCCTCACCCCCAACCCCTATCAACCAACCCTATCTTGCTCCTCCAAAAGTCCAGTGTAGGGAGGCTTTCTTCTTATTTTCTTTTTCATTTTTTTTTATACAACAGATGGTGTCAACATTTATCTTGACTTCTGTGAGTCAGCATATAAACATAAATGGATAATACAGAGCATAGAGAGTGTCCCCAAACCTTGATTTACTTGTCACGTACAAAAAGTATACACATAACAATCCCCAGTAGGTCACAACTCTTCCGCCCACTGGTTCATGTTATGATTTATGAGAAGAAAACTGAATAAATGAAGCAGGTGTCTATTCA
>NC_134883.1:28350161-28380161 GCF_041734735.1 Babylonia areolata | reverse complement strand
CCCAACAAAGCATTAATGATAGGAAAATAACTCAAATCGAATGATGGCCTAGAGATAACGCGTCCGCCAATGTGGTGAAGTGAATCTGAGCGCACTGGTTCGAATCACACAGTGGTCAGTATCTTCTCCGCCTCCACTAGACCTCGAGTCGTGGTCTGGACGCTAATCATTCGGATGAGACCATAAACCGAGGTCCCGTGTGCAGCATGCACTTAGCGCACGTTTAAGAACCCCAGACGACAAAAGGGTTGTCTCCACAGGCAGGAAGAAAAAACAAACACAAAAAATGGGTGGCGCTCTCAGTGTAGCGACGCGCTCTCCCTGGGAGAGCAGCACGAATTTCACACAGAGAAATCTGTTGTGGCAAGAAAGAGTAATACAATACATATACTTTAGTACGGACGAGAGAGAGGGAGACAGACAAACAGAGCGAGACAGACAAAGACAGAGACAGGCCGACAGACGAAGAGAGAGACAGAGGCGGTGAGAGAGACAGACAGAGCGAGACAGACAAAGACAGACAAACAGAGTGAGACAGACAGAGACAGACAGGCCGACAGACAAAGAGAGAGACAGAGACAGTGAGAGAGACAGACGCAGTGTACACAGAGAGCGGAAGTCAAGAGACTTTTTATGCGCGCGCACGCAATAGCAATCACGCACAACACCCCTTTCCTCTCGATCCCCTCCCCCCCCTACCCCCCTCCCCCTCCTCCCCCCCTCCCCCCCCCCTCCTCCCCCCCCCCCCCCCCCCCCCCCCCCCCCCCCCCCCCCCCCCCCCCCCCCCCCCCCGCCCCCCCCCCCCCTTCTCCCCCCCTCCCCCCCCTTTTATTTCAAGCAATTGTTGACAGTTGCTAGACTGATATAGCTTCTTTTTTTTTTCTTTTCTCTTTTTTGCACGCATGCACACCACACTCCGAAAGATTTGTTTCCGTTTGGTTTACCAGTGGAAAGTAAAACAAAACAGAGTGCTTGCGTGCCTGAAATGGGTGGACGAGTGGGTGAGAGAGAGAAAGAGAGAACTCAAACTTAGACTCAAATGGTTTAATGACTTAAGCAACATGCTCATGTCACCAAGTGGAAAACACGCTTCCTTCCCTCCCTCCTTCACACTCGCGCTTTTCACAACATTCTTCTGCGCTTCGTAAGGAATGCAAAACAAAATCTATCGGTGTGTATACGCTCAATCATCATGGTCTGCTGCTGAGGTTCGTATCTATGTAAATGGAGGCCACCGACCCGATTACATTGTCACACACAGAGAGAGGGGGGGGGGGGTATTTAAGTATCACTTGTCAATTTAACATCTTCACAATCGATTCAAATACAGTTTCATCAACAAACCAATTAACAGTGGCAATGCTAATAATTGATTTTTCTGATGAAACCATAACATATGAGATCAGCTTCCCTGAGTCTCCCTTCGCAGCCTTTAAATATATATATATATATATATATATATATATGTGTGTGTGTGTGTGTGTGTGTGTGTGTGTGTGTGTGTGTGTGTGTGTGTGTGTATGCTAAGCTGTTTGAATGTTAAGAATTAAACAAAAACGCAACTGGATGTAGTTTTAAGTTTCTCCTCATTTTCTTTTGTAAAATATTTCTTTCTCATATCATTGGCTGATTTACACAACAGAAAATGCGTTTCATCTTCTAAGCGAGATTTACACAAGGGACCTGATAAATCTACCCCGGGCTCAGAAGAAAAGCGTAATTCATGTGTTTTTATGTCAGGTATGTCAAGCCCGAGTCGAGTAAAGGTGTCTCGAAGTTTCTTTAATTTTTAATGCATTCGAAGTAAGGTTCTAAAGATAAGTCAGTTTTGAGCAATCTCCACACACACACACACACACACACAGAGAGAGAGAGAGGGGGGTAGAGACAGAGGCAAGAGACGTGGAGTAGACACAGTTCAGAGAAACAAGAGAGAGAAACAGACACGCCGAAAGTTAACTTTGCTATTAAACCACCGTATTTCATATCATATAATTACAGATGTGGCAAATGTGAACACACACACACACACACACACACACACACACACACACAGATGATGTCAAAACGAAGCGTGTGTAACAAAATGGACTGTGTTCAGTTCTGCTCACAACCGACGGACAGCAAGCGCGACATGGACGGACACTTGTCGAGTGTTGGGGAGAGGCACAGAGAGAGAGAGAGAGGGGGGGGGGGGAGATCGATAAGCAGAGCAATGGCCATGGGTGTATGTATGTATATATATACTCGTAGATATGTTGTACACATATGATCCACAGATCTATCGATCGGTCTTGGCGACAGGTGACGGCCTTGACCCAGGAGTGGCTTCATGACCACACGAGACCAAACGTGTCCCCCAACTCACCCCTCCCTTGCCTTGCCTCTCTCTCTCTCTCTCACACACACACACACACACACACACACACACACACACACTCATGCATACACACATACACACATACAGTACACACGCACACCCCCATCCACAAACATTCCCACGAAGGTACACACGCACACACTAGTCAGTTCACTTCGACATTCACTTTAAATTTGATTTTTTTTAAAGCTTTCAGCTTGCATTCTCGCTCCTGTATTTTCCAGTATAAATTCACACTACGTGGATATACATTAAACCGGAGAACACGCACGCACGCACGCACGCACGCGCACACGCACACACACACACTCATAAACTTACAATTAGTGTCCTATATCACGCATCAAATAGGGAGACACTATACAGAAAATTCTTCCTCTTAATCATCGAGAACCAAAAAAATTTCTTGAATCTAATTTTGTGGCAAGAGCAGCAAAAAATTATTTATAAATTTCTAAATTGCAAAGGAGTTGAAAATTAGATTATGAAGTCCTGAAAAGGGCAAGCACTATTTCATCTGATATAACATATGTATGACTTAATCTAGGTTCGGGGAAAGATCAGCACTTACTTCTACACTTTTACCATTATGGGAGACACAAAAACCAGCTGACAATAACACTTTGTTCTGACAGAATGCTGTACAAAACGGAAAAAAATACTAAACTGAAAAATTATTTTGTAATCATGAAATCAGTTTAGAATCTAACCATAATCATCTGAAATCGATGCTAAATTAACAGATAACATATTTACTTCGTAAATGTCGGTAAAAAAAAGTTATGAAATTCAGCATACATAATATATTCTAATATCGTTGCTTTTCATGAACTGTAAAAATTATACAATTGAAAGTATACAACACATACAATTCCAATCAAGTCGATTCTTTATACTGCTATTCTTAACTCAGTATCAGTATCTCAAGGACGCATCAGTGCGTTCGGACAAATCCATATACACAACACCACACCTACCAAGCAGATGCCTGACCAGCAGCGTAACCCAACGCGCTTAGTCAGGCCTTAAGAAAAAAAACTGAACTGAATAAGGGCAAATTCATCTGTTGAAAATTACATTCTCAATGCAAATCGTTCACTGTCCTTGTTGGAGCTAGTGTGTACCTTTTGCTTAGTTCATGTGCAAGAAACAGAAAGGAGGAGTTTGTATTATACTCCATGTTTGGTGATACATATACTTACCATGTCAAACTGATGCAAACTAGGCCTATCGGTTTGCTCTGCTTGGCCAAATTTCGCGCGGCTAACAGTGAAAAGACGCCCCTTCTTGCCCGGTCCGCTCTTAGCCAATCAAACGCCTCTAAAAGCTATTAGCGCTGAACCATTCCTTTGGCCAAGTCTTTCCACGCCATCTTGTCAGGTTTTCGCTCTTGTCTCGTCTTACGCTTTTTTTGGCTATTAAGCGTGTTCATTTGGCCTTATTTTGCTGCATGCGGCTTGTCTGTGTATTTTTCTTACATTCTGTGTACCCGTTTCGACGAGAATTTTTAATCACCATGTGTACCGGGGTCACAAATATAGTGAGAATAGTACATAAAAAGTACAAAATTGAAAATCGTATACCAGCAAATACAGCAGTTTAGATATACATGCATATATAGTCAGGACAGCAGTTGCCTCCTCTCCTGTTCTGATGGTCATAGTCGGACACGACTATCGTACAAGCACAAATGTATGTAAGTACTTGTGCATGCTCACGCTCGCACACACACAACCTCACACACGCTCGCCTACACACAACGAACGTCTACTACACATTACACATGGGACTGACGACTGGGTCTGTTTTTAAATGGTTGCCGTTTGAACAATGCTCTTATTCACATCAGTTGGTTCGAGTGACAGAGCATTGACTGCACTGAAGTACATATATGCATGGTCATTTTACAATGGCAATAATATCACCATCGCCATCACTACTAAGAATGTGTTGAAACAAAGAACTGTTAAGAACACTCCACCACCCCACCCCAGCCCATATGGCAACGGGGGCATTTTCTGACAGATGTTCTTTACGATACAGAGCTGACCCGTCAGCTGCGCCGTAACACTCACTCCTGTCGTGATAAATTGATTGAAAAAGAAAAAATACAGAAAGAGAGGCTCGGAGGGGGGAAGGACAGACTGAGAAGCACAGGAGAGAGAGACAGAGAGAGAGAGAGAGCGGGGGGTGAGGCTTGAGGAGGGATGGAAATCAAAGAGAGTTTGAGGAGAGGAACGGGGGTGTGGGTGGAGAGTTGGGGGGTGGGGGGGGGGGCAGAACGGGGAGTGCGATCGAGGGGCGGGCGGGGTCAGGTTAGCGGAGACAAGCCCTGGGGGCAGAGAGGAACCACCGTGCACGCATGCATACAGCTCGCTTCTTTAAAACTATTTTATGTCCCGGGTGGGAAACGGGTGGGAATTGAAACGGGAGATAATGGAATCGTTCAGCTGGAGGAAGTAGGAATGAGGCTCCCCCCCCCCCCCCCCCCCCCCCCCCCCCCCCCCCCCCCCCCCCCCCCCCCCCCCCCCCCCCCCCCCCCGGCCCCCCCTCCTCCCCGCCCCCTCCTGTGCTTAAAAACCCAGTGACTACCTGCATGCGCTTCCTCTACCCCTTCCCCTCCCTTTTTCTCCATCTTTATTTTATTTCGAGATTTTTTTTTTATGTTGCTCCACTTCCAGTAGCGTTACCTCCATGCCGCTCCACCCCGAATGCCCTATCCCCGCACCCCACACCCAGCCCCCGCTCCTCCCACATACAGCCACACTAGGACTGCTTCCGTCATAATTCCTTCCGTCGGCAGTCCACAAGGTTTTGTAGTTACACCATCAGACCACACAACAGAGGAGACCCAGCACTGCTACCTAGTCCTTTCGGTGGTGGTGGTGGTGGTCGGTTGGTGCCTGTTCCAACTGATTCAGACGTTCCGCAGAATGCAGAATGCCACCTACTAAGCTCCCGATCCTCAACCACAAGCGCGCACACACACACACACACGCGCACGCACGCACGCACGCACACACTCCTATCCACAATACTCCCTAAAAGCCAGACTGAGCAAGAGAACGAGCGAGCGCCTCCCTTTTAGTCAAGGTTTGTTATTTTGTAGTACAGTCGTGACTAGATAAGCGAACTTTTTCTGGCTGACCTACGTATGTCTTGGCCATGATCCAAATGTCTGTCCTTCAGAAAAGAAAGAAAAAAATAAAATAAAATAAAATAAAAGCTTGTTTTAAGCACATCGTCCTTTCATCTTTTTAAACAGTACATTTACATTCTATTCAACAAATTTAACTGATACCGGAGGCGGTCAATGCTCCAGAATCTCAACACACTCGCGTCGGGAAAGCGAAAGGCCGAATAAGGGAAGAATGGGGGCGGGGCGGGGCTGGAGGGTTAGGTGGGGAGGCGAGAGGTGAAAAGGGGGCGAGGAGGTGGATGGAAAGAGGCTGATGGGGGGGGGGGGGGATACAGTATGCCACGGAGAAGAGTGGGGGTGCAGGGGGAGAAAGAAACTGCGAAAAGAGAAAAGGGACACTGTACGTTTTATTGCTCTCCATCATGACTCATATCAAACTGGATACCGGAGTTTTAAAGCAAACTTTGCCAAAAGAGTACGAGATATACGCAAAAATATACAGAGTTAAAAACAGTAAAATTCACAGTATGAAATTCCCTTGAGTGAACTGGAACAGGTTTGGAGGTGGGAGGGGGGGGGTGGCGGGGAGGTGAGGGGGGGGGGAGAAAAGGAAATCTTGCCTTTAGCCACAGAGCCTGCACCTATATCAAAGGGTCAAAGATCACGGAAAAGTATCGCGATCACGCTAAATTCCGCAGATGTTTAATTAATGAGTTCAGGGACAAGGAACACAATCTCCCCACCATCTGCCCAGCAACACTGGCATCACGAGGCAGTACAACCTCGGACCCCCGTGCTTCATTTCGTCTGAAGGAAAGTCTCGAGATGAGCGGGAAGCTCGCGTCAGCGGGAAAGTTAACACTCGCTGAAACCGCCACAAATTCTAAGCAGAAGGAAACATCCCACTCCCACTTCCCCCCCCCCCCCCCCAACCCAACACCTCCCACCTCCCCCTCCCCCCCCCCCCCCCCCCCCCCCCCCCCCCCCCCCCCCCCCCCCCCCCCACCCCCCCCCTTCATTTTCATTGGCAGGATCAGAGCACTGATAACGCTTTCTTCTTTTTCAAAGAAGACTTGGAAGACTTTCGCCATCATTACCACTCGTCGCAAAGTTCCATATTCTTAAAGACAGTGTCAAAGTTTCAAATCGAGGTTAAATGACACCAAAAAATAAGCCTGCGCGAAAAAGTACTTGGAGTAGGAGGTGTGGGGGGAGGGGGGGAGGGGTGTTGAATGAAAAACGAAAATCATTTTTTTTTCTCAGATTTTGTTAATGCGTATGTAAGTGAAAGAGAAAAGATCTTGCAAGAAAACAAAAAGTATGAGAATACTTATGACCACCATCATACTTTGTAAAGTCCTGGTCCTTGCAGACCAGTTGAAACTTGTGATGAAAAGCAACTGCTTAACAGTCCGAGCAATCTTCATGACGATTAATGAAAAAATGTCAAACAAAGGCTCGAGCTTAATATACATCATTCATAAAGCGCAATCATTTCAGAATAAACTCACTGCATACTCACACGCGTGGCGCGCGAGTATTCATTACAGTGGCTTTTTTTTTTTTTTTTTTTTTTTTTTTTTTTTTTTGGTGCTGCCCCATCATCTGCACCGTTTCAATGGCATTACTCCCACGCCACTCTCAAGTCCCCCATATACGGCCACACCCGGGTTCATCTGTCGCAGTCCCAGCGTCTGCAAGCCTAAAGGGAGTCATCCATGTTAGGTCACCAGGATGCCACACACCATAGGAGACCCTGCACTGCTACTTAGTCACTTTGGTCACTTTGATCGGTAGTGCCTGTTCTGATTTAACGTACTTAGGACACCACCTAATCCCCCTACTGACAATGGCTTAGTCGCGGAGCTATAGACAGTGATCATCTCCCCAACAGTGAAGACGGCCACCACGTCCCCCATGAATCCGCCAACACTGAAGACCTTAACAAGACTCACCCCAAGCGCGGGAAGATGACACTGATGACGATGCTGCTATGGGGGTCCATTTAGGTTTGGCACTACGTGACAAAGTTGTACTCTACGCTTCCTGTCATAATCAGTGTCAACCAGGCCCGAGATAAACCACCTGCAGTGTTGGTCGGGAAAGAGCAGCACATCCAAAGACGCATCCGTGAAGTGGATGGTACTCGACAGTACGGTCCAAGTCTTCCCATTAAAGCCCACAGCACTCTTACTGGGTAGAAGCCGGCCACGGGCCGAAAAAACTCACCTCTGCCACTGGGGTTCGAACCCGCGTCCTCCAAGCCGTCAGTCCACGACCACTTCGCCACGGCAGCTGGTCGGATTTTTTTTCCCCCCGCTTGCTTGAAAACGTACGGTTTGCGTTTCATAAACTGTGTCGAAGGTGAATTTCTCAAATTTGAATATATATAATGAAGAGGCACACTTATGACAATCTCTGCTGTGACATCCTGAACATGCGTCCTCTGAACAAGTCTTCAGCTTGCCGACAATAGTTTAAGGAATATTGGGGTGAGGGTAGAGAGGTTTGGGGGCGGGGGGGGGGGGGGGGGGGGGGGGGAGATGTGCGTGATGAGGGTGTTTGCTCTTCGAGTTTGGCGTGGCCCTGACCGACGAGTGAGTCTGCTGGCTGCCCAATGTCCATACTTGGCACTGGAAGTCCACGGGGATTTCAAAGCTACCCGTGAATTCTACCAGTGCCATTGACTGACATGGGTACATTGCTGCTGCTGCTGCCGCTGACGTCTTGGAAAGAAGGCAGGCTGGCGCGAATTCTCAGAAATATACATACATTTGTGTTGTCCTGTTTATTTGGCCAGTTACTGTATGCGTGGCTTGGTCAAGGTTAGGAGGGGATGGAAGGGCTGGGGGATTCGGGGGGGGGGGGGGCGAGGGGGGCTGGGGGGGGGGGGAGCAACGACTGCGGCCGTCTTCTCTTGTAGAGAAAGCCGATTTACCTCCATGTGAACTTTTCAACCGTTCTGGCTCACGTTTCCAGTCATCCCCTTCCCGTCTCTATTCCTTCCCCGCCCGCCCCCCACCCCCACCCCCTCCACCACCACCCCTCCTCCCCCCCTCCATCCGCGCTCTTCCTTCCCTTTCACCAGGTTCCAGGCACGCATTCCGGTAATATCCACAATTTTTCCCCTCCAGACGGAATGAGCAGTGTTTACGACAAAGCGTGGACGTTCACTCCGCCAGTCAAAGAGAAGAAGAAATGGATCCAACCAGCATTCCACCCCATCCACCCCCGTCTCTAAAATAAAGTGAAAGTGGAGAAGTTCAGTTTTGCTGACGGATACGGATCTTTCATAAGACATCAAAATACCCTTTCGTTTTCGTTATTCATTTTAAATAGGAAATAAATGCGAAAGAGGAAAGAAGAATGGACGAAAACAAAAAATGGTGTAAAATAAATTATATGCAATTCATAACGTTATTCACTTCCATCGTTTAAAGCAGACCAGGTTGTCAATGTTCAGTATATGACGAGTTCTTAGGCGCTAAGTCGAAAATATGGGGAGCAGTTACAAAATATCTGTCTTATGCATCTTGCAGAAGTGACTTGTGCATGTATAACTGAACATCCCTCACTCTCACCGAGAGTAGAATCCCTCTGATACCATCAGCCTGCAATTTTCGCTTCAAAAATTGGATGGCAATTTTTTTTCGTAGAGTTTCTTCGCATTGAATAATGTAATCGGTTTATTGAAATTAAATCTATGAGCCTTTTCCCACTGCACTTTTTAAAACATTCTCTAAATGAAGTAAGGAATATTTCTGTAATGAATATATAAAATAAAATAAAAAGATTGTGAAAGACAGTATATTTTACTAGCCCCCTCCCCCCACCTTCACCCCCTTTTTTCCTCGCAAATCATTCACTGTAATTGTATTCAACTTACAATTCATAGCTCAGTCAAATATACTGTCACTTCAGTTGTAAAAATACGAGTCGGTGACAATTTGACAACCACAGTATTCCATCATTATTGTTTTCTTTTCCCTTAATTAGGAAAAGACAAATTAAGTACAAAATGACCAGTATTCCACAACCATTTCACAGCGATATAGAGTTGTTAGGGGAACAGTCGGAAGTCTTCCAGCAATTCGAAACCCTTGCTTGTCATTCGTTCCAAAAACCCGAGCTCAAAATGTGTTATCACATACACACACACACATAACTTACTTGAGCTGCTCCTGCTCCTGCTCCTTCCTGACGAATGCTCAGAAGAACCTGTAAGATGTAACTTCTTCGAAACTTTCAACTCAAACCCAGAGCCTCCATCCGACTTGACATGAGCAACGTGTGTTGGCAAGACCGACAACTGACGTCTTTACCTTGTGCTTCACACGGACACGTGATACCGCAGGGCTTTTTGAACACAGTTCAGATATTCAAATCATGCTAATTTTTTTTTTTTTTTTTTTAAGTAAAAAAAAAAATTACAGAATTTTTATTTAAGCTGATGAAGTTCAGGTAATGCACAGAAAACATGCGAGTGCGCATGTTGTGCGTGTGAGTGTGTGTGTGTAAAAATATCTCTTTCTCTTGTCTCTCTGTCTCTGTCTCTCTCATGCCTTTCTTGGCAATGACAATACAAAATTCCAGTGTCCAGTGTCAAGCAAGAGTTTCTCTCTCTCTCTCTCTCTCTCTCACGCAAGGATGTCCGCGATCTCTGTCTCCAAAGCGCGCCCGGCCTGACAGCGAGATGCACAGCCGACATACACAGTCCAACACGACTTGTATTGTACTGGGCGGGCGAACGGTACCACAGGGAAATGAAAGGCTAGAACCGAGAGACGGGAGGCGGAAGGAGAGGGACTGAAAGACAAAGGGTGGAGGGGGAAGGGGGGATGAGGGGGGGGGGGGCGGACCCGAGCGCATTCCGTAGATCTTTCCATCTGTCCGTCTGTCCACTGCACGTGATCCGCGAGAATGACATGTATACACGCACATACACATAATGTACATATATCATTATCGTTTATATTGAGATCTGAATACCTCAATCACCCCCCCCCCCCCAACCCCCCACCCCCCTCCTCCCCAGCCGACCTCTCATTCCAAAAACAGAGAACAGCTGCGCGATGGCAATGCCCTCTCTCCAAGGGACAGCAGCCCGGAATTTCACACACAGAAATCAGTTGCGACAAAAAAGTAATTCAATACAATACAATAACATACAATACAATACTACAACTGTAATATTAAAACAGGCGGTGTTCGGGAAGCACCAAAAATCGACCAAAAAAAAAACAAACAAACCAGGTAACGAACTGCGCTTCGCCAAAATGAAAACTACAAAACCACAGTGCGTTGTCCATACTGTCTCCTTCGCTGTAATTCGCCAAAACGACAACAGGACCACATGCATTGTACATGTAGGCTTTCTCCCTCGCTGTGTTTCGCTCAAACGGAAACAGCACAACAATGCAATGACTATGCTTTCTCCCTCGCTGCGTTTCGCCAAAACGAAAACAGCACAACAATGAATTGTCCATGCAGTCTCCTCGCCGTGTTTCGCCAAAACGAAAACAGCACAACAATGTATTGTCCATGCAGTCTCCTCGCCGTGTTTCGCCAAAACGAAAACAGCACAACAATGCATTGACAATGCTTTCTCCCTCGCTGTGTTTCGCCAAAACGACTACAGCACAACAATGTATTGTCCATGCAGTCTCCTCGCCGTATTTCGCCAAAACGACTACAGCACAACAATGTATTGTCCATGCAGTCTCCTCGCCGTGTTTCGCCAAAACGAAAACAGCACAACAATGCAATGACTATGCTTTCTCCTTCGCTGCGTTTCGCCAAAACGAAAACAGCACAACAATGTATTGTCCATGCAGTCTCCTCGCCGTGTTTCGCCAAAACGAAAACAGCACAACAATGTATTGTCCATGCAGTCTCCTCGCCGTATTTCGCCAAAACGAAAACAGCACAACAATGCACTGACCATGCTTTCTCCCTCGCTGTGTTTCGCCAAAACGACATGACAACTTGTGCACTGACAATGCTTTCTCCTTGACCGCCCTTTGTCCAGTCCGGCTGTGCCCTGCCCTGCCCGTGCTCTGACGGTCTATCTAATCAAGGGCAGAGTCCAGGGGGATGAATGATGTATGCTAATGATTAGGTCCCCCCCTTCCTACCACACCCCACCCCACCCCCATCCTCTCTGTCTATCTCGCTCTGTGTGTGTGTGTGTGTGTGTGTGTGTGTCTGTGTGTGTGTGTCTGTGTGTGTGTGTGTGTGAGTGAGAGAGAGAGAGAGAGAGAGAGATGGTCTCCGTCTCTCTCTCTCCTCTGACCACTGTCGTTCCGCTGCAGTCGGGCTTTAGATCAAACCACTGCTGGATTTCCCTTCCCTCACTGCTGTTCCATACACCCTTCCGTCTGTCTGTCTGTCTGACTGTCTGTCTGTATCTCTATATCACACACACACACACACACACACACACACACACACACACACAGCGGCGGTACTGAACAGACGCTCGGGTGAATAAATGAAGGAAGGATTGGTATGAATATTATATATGTATTTTCGTGTGCATGAAAGAAGTAGTGTCCTGTGAAACAGGCACTGAAGGAAAAAAACACAAAAAAGAGACGCTCATCAATCCACAAGAACAAAATAACAGCATGTAGAAGGGTACAATCTCTCTTATCAATATCATCGTCTTTAATAATATATATATATATCGCGCCTCTCTTTGGTCATAGACCAAACTGCACGAATGCGGAGTCACTCGCACAACAGGCTGGTTACTTACCTGGGTAGAGCCGATCCACTGACAACCAGCTGCCTTTAGGCTGCTCATCATTCGTTTCCTGTGTGATTCAGCCAGGCTTCAGTCCCGCGCGCACACCACGTGCACTCACAGACACTCACCTGTTTACAGGAGTCAGCTTCGTTCCTCCACAGCCATCTCCATCACGTACGTGGTGGTGGTACCACATCATACCTGTTGTATGTATACCTGGCATTAGCGGGGGTGATGAGGTTAACAGCGAATTTCTTTGTCTCAAGGCCTGACGAATTGCGCTGGGTTACGCTGTTGTTGGTTAGGCACCTGCTTAGCAGATGTGATGTAGCCTGACCAAAATAAATATGTTAAAAAATAATACAATAAAACGAGCAGTTCTTGTTTTAAACAAACAACAACAAAGCATTCTAAGCTGCCTCTCCCAAAAAACATTAATAGATTTTTTTAAAATACATACATATATATATATATATATATATATAAAATTATCAAACAGAAAATCGTTCAAAACCTTCCCTCTTGTTCTACTATCCAACTAAACCAACAACAAAGCATTCTAAGCTGCCTCTCTCAAAAGACACAAATAATTTATATATATAGATATATATAGATATATATATATATATATGTAATGATCAAACAGAAAATCGTTCAAAACCTTCCCTCCTGTGCTGCTATCCAACTAAACCAACAATACACAAGGCATGACAGATGCCGTCTAACCATTGCCCGCAATGCAACGAGGCAAGACACACACAACTGGCCTATCGGTTATTAGAGTCCTGCGTCGTATGCAGGGACACACAGACTCTGGGAGTGGGGGACTGAGGGGAGGGAGAAGAAAAAAAATGGGAGGGGGGCGGGGGGCAGGAGGGGCGAGTGGTGAAATAACACACATAACAAAAAAGACGCGGACTTCAAAACCCCACCAGTAGCAGTTGACTTTATATGTATATAAAAAAATTTGTTATATATATATATATATATATAGTGAGAAAGAAAAAAACCAGAGTCGTCACACCCTCCATATTGCAGAATGATGCAGCAGATTTGCTCTAGAAAGACGACTTGGGGCTGCAAAAATCCATTTACTTCTTGTATTCACTGACAGAACAGCATACTTACATATATAGTACAAATGATTTCGTTTGCCTTCTATCGATAGATAAGCGTATAACTGTATACATGAAAATATATAATTTGCTGCGTCGACACCAATGGTCAACTCTTTAACTTGTAGATCTCTTATTATGACCACCTGCTATGTAATTGCATATCAATCAAATCCTGCAGCTTCAGTATTGTTGCGCTTGGCTATTCATTCAGTATGATACCATAGTATTTCTTCTTCTTTTTTTTTTTTTTTTTAATACTTAAGTCCTGTTTCAAAAAGCTAGATTTTGTTAACAAATCATGAAAGAATTATTCATGATTAAAAATGATATGAAACACGTTCTTCCTCCTCCCTTTTCCCCCTAACTTGAGAAATGAGATCCTGACAGTACCAACAGATTTAAAAATATATATTTTTTTTTTTAAAAGACAGAGAGAGAAAGAGAGACAGAGTAGGGGAGGGCGAGACAGACACAGAGAGAGAAAGAGCGAGACAGAGACAGATACAAATAGAGCGATAGGGGTCAGACAAGAGAGATACATGGAGGGACAAAGATGCAAAAAAAAAAAGACAGCGACACACACACACACACACACACACACACACACACACACACACACACACCGAAAGGAGGAGTTTGTATTATACTCCATGTTTGGTGTTAAATATACTTACCATGTCAAACTGATGCAAACTAGGCCTATTGGCAAACTAGGCCTATTGGTTTGCTCTGCTTGGCCAAATTTCGCGCGGCTAACAGTGAAAAGACGGGCCCACCCGCTCTATATATATATATAGAGAGAGAGAGAGAGAGAGATTACTCCAGAAAACTTATAATCCCAAGTGGTCAGACCACTCCACTGCTGTGGTGGACACAAAAATATCATATTTAAAAAAAAAATAATACTAAAAGGGTCATGCCAGCCACCTCGACTCCTTATAAATAAAACAAAACTACTTAGCAACCCCACCCCACCCCACCCACCCACCCACCCAGAGGCCACCGCCCACCACCACCACCACCACCCCCTTATCCCTGCCCAGCTCATACCCCTCTGTCCATTCCACCACCACCACCACCACCACCACTTCCTCCTCCTCCTCTCTCCTACTCGACTTAGTCCATGCCCCCACCACACCAAACTGCTCCTCATTCTTCCCAAATATGTGTGCGTGTGTGTGAGAGAGAGAGAGGGGGGGGGGGGGACGGGAAGAGAGAGAGAGAGAGAGAGAGATGAAAAACCGGTCCGGCTGGCAGCTTAGCCTTCTGAAAAAAAAAAGAAAGAGAAAAAAAAAAAAGTAGAAAGGGGGTCTTAGCTAGGGGTGAGGTACATGTGAGGGTGGGCGAGAGGAGGGAAGGAGCGAATGAGGAGCTCTGTGTGTGTGTGTGTGTGGTGTGTGTGTGTGTGTGTGTGTGTGTGTGTGTGTGTGCGTGCGTGTGTGTGTGTGTGTGTGTGTGTGTGTGTGTGCGACTGAGAGAGAGAGAGAAGGACAACTATAGCTGGCCAAACCACCAGAAACCAAAAGCAGGCATTGTCCCGACCACCACCACCACCACCACCACCACCCACCTGGCCCCACCCAACCCACCCCCCACCCCCTAAAAAAACACACGCCGGGCCTTTGTCCAAAAGAGGGTTGTGTGTATGTGTGTGTGTGTGGGGGGGGGGGGGGGTGAAATGGAGAGGGAGGAAAAAAGAGAGAGGGAGTGTGTGTGTGTGTGGGTGTGTGTGTCCTTTTCTTCTTTTCTGTGTTAACCAGCAAAGTTTTGACTAATGTGATGTGACCGCTGAGCCCTTAACCCCAACCCCAACCCCACCCCTACTCCTCCACCCCATCCCCAGACCTGCCCCCACCCCACCCCACCCCACTCCACCCACCAACGCGACCCCTTCACCACCACCACCTTTACCCCTCTCCTCCCCATCCCTCCCCTTATTGTGGTCAGTGCTGGTTCTTCTTTCTTGTGAACGTAGACGTGGGTATAGACGGTGCTTGGAGAAGAAGAAAAAGAGAGAGAATAAAAAAAAAGAAAGAAAGAAAAACCAAAGTTTTAAACGTTTCGCTTTTCTCATGAAACAGCGACTAGTGTTTGTGTGTGTGTTGGGGGGTGGGGGAGATCGGGGAATAGAAAGGGGGGGAGGTGTATTCTGCGACGGGATTGGGGGGGCGAGAGAGAGCAGCGGGGTGCGGGGGAGTGAGGGTGTGGTGTGGTGTGGTGTGGTGGAGAGCGGCACGTGTGACTGTATTCACATTGCACACCTGAACACACCCCACACTGAAAGTGACAGAGTGTGAAGAAGAAGAAGAAGAAGAACATGAAGAGAGAGAGACAGACAGAGGGACAGAAAGACAGACAAACAGAAACAGAGACAGAGACACAGAGATAGAAAGATACTCACGTAGACACGGTGCAAGCTCAGTTCATAATCATTCCATATATCATATCTAAGTATGAGATGAGAGAACAAGAAAAGTGGAAGAGCGAAGGAAGAAGAGGGGGGGGGGACATACAGAGAGAGGTAACTTGCACACACACACACATACACACACACACACACACACAGTGAGATAGAGACAGACAGACACAGACACACAGAGAGGCATGGTGCATAGGGAAATGGTAGAGTTGGGGTGTATGGGGGGGGGGGGGGGCGAGGAGGTGGAGTGACCGATCATGGAAAAACCCACTGTGGCGCGAGTAGCAACTATGTCGAGGTTGCCAACTTAACCCGGCACACATAATAGTACAACGCTCTGTGTGTGTGTGTGTGTGTGTGTGTGTGTGTGTGTGTGTGTCTGTGTGTGTCTGTGTGTGTGTGTGTGAAAGTGAGAGACAGACAGACAGACAGACAGAGACAGAGAGAGAGGAAAACGCGAACAGTCAGAGAGATTTAACGCGTTCGTACATGTGTGTGCACGCTTGCGCGCATAAGCGTGCGAGCGTGTGTGGGTGTTTCAGCTTATGCCTTGGCAAGTACAATATTCGAATGTGCAAGTGTGTGTGTGTGTGTGTGTGTGTGTGTGTGTGTGTGTGTGTGTGTGGCTGTCTGGCTGTCTGTCTGTGTCCGTGTCTCAGTGTGTGTGTGCGTGCACCCCCTGCGCGGAGATTAAAAAAATGAACTGAAGGGGTGGGGGGTTCTCGTGGGACGTAGGGTGGGTGGTGGTGGGTGGTGGTGGGAGTACAGAAAATGGTCCGTTCACAGAGATTACTGGACCAGTAATCAGGATCAACGGTACCCACACTGTGCCGTCTCAAAGTAAGGCGCTTTCCTGCTCTCCTGGCAGAGCTAAAAATAGCCCGCTGGGTTCAGGGGAAGGTCAAGCGACAGTTCCAGTCTTCGCAGACTGGTCAAGACGGCTTGTGTGTCACATAGCTAGCTGAATAGCACTGTTAGTGTTATAGACATGAAGTATGTATGATTGGTTATGGAATTATATTCGTTATCAGTTGGACACTTTGTTCCCATAACTACTCAGAGAGAGAGGGTGGTGGTGATGGAGGGGAGCACACACACACACACACACACACACACACACACACACACGCACGCACGCACACACACACACACACACACACACAGAGAGAGAGAGAGAGAGAGAGAGAGAGAGAGAGAGAGAGGAGGGAATCACGTAAGCTAAGAACGTCTCCATGGAATCAGTTAAGTGAATGTTAGCGTGGCTTGACACAAAACACTCTCTCTCTCTCTCTCTCTCTCTCTCTCTCTCTCTCTCTCTCGTGATTTTCTTCTTTTTTTCCTTTTTTATTTTAATTTTTTTCATAGGCCTTTAAAATTTAGAGAAATCGCTACTTCTTGAAATGAATATAATCGTGTTATCTGTTTTTATGCTTGTTCACTTGTGTTGTTCCATTGAGTTGTACCATTCGTGCTTGAAGAAGCCGAGGCCTACGTATAAGATAAACCATTCCGTTCAGTACTGTTCTGCATTGCATTATATATGCATTGTGTCGCATTCATTGTATAAGCACTGCACTCTATTACTGTGTTACTTTCCCCTCACAAAAAGTTACGATTATCAAATCCAGACTCGTTCAGCCCAAGAAGTCGTCGCCAAAGTGCAGCGCTACTCTCCCATTGTTTTCTCCTGTCAGCATAATTACCTACTTGAAAAGATTTCGGAATTGAATAACAAACCACACCTGCATGACAATATTATTTACAGAGTTTATAACAAAGATAAGAAATGGAAAAGGATGACTGGAAGTTGACAGACTTAAACAAGGAAACAAAATACCCATTATCACAATGACATGTATACATTATGTCCCCGAGACCTCAGTAACAGAACGTACCCACATCACAAATATATATATATATATATATATATATATATGCATGTATGTCCCATAGATCTAGGTAACAGAATATACATACATCATAAAATTATATATACATGTATGTTCCCGAGTTTCCTGTCAAGACAAGAGAGAAGAAAAAGAGGCTGAGTAGGTGGTGGCTGGTTGAGTTGCGGACGAGTGTGCGTGTGCGTGTGCGTGTGTGGCGGGCTTTAGCGACTGGGGACTAGTAGAGATGCCGGCGTGTGTGTGAGGCGGGCTTTAACGAGTGGGGACTTGTAGAGGTGCAGGCGTGTGTCTGCGTCGGGCTTTAGCGTATGGGGACTAGTAGAGAGACGGGCAAGTGTGCGTGAGGCGGGCTTTAACGAGTGGGGACTGGTAGTAGACAGGCAGGCGTGCGTTTACGTCGGGCTTTAGCGAGTGGGGACTCGTTGAGAAACGGGCAAGTGTGCGTGAGGCGGGCTTTAGCGAGTAGGGACAAGTAGAGCGGCAGGAGTGTGCGTGTGTGTGGCGGGCTTTATACAGCTAGCCAGAAACAGGACCAAGGAGGCATCATCATCAGCTGCTGACTGACAAACGGCGGGACCAAGGACCCCCTAAGCCGGATTCTGCTACTAAAGATGGCTTTGCACTGAACTCGCTGTCCGGGGAGGGGGGTCGGGGGTGGGGGGGGGGGTCGGGGGGGGGGGGCGGACTGGCCGGGGTTTGGGGTTGGGTGGGGGCGAGAGGGGGGTGCGGGGGGGGGGGGGGGGGGGGGGGGGCTCTGCTGATCGGTAGCGAAAATGCTGAGCGTTGCTGCTGCTGCTACTACAAGTAGAGTGTCACTTTCCCTCAGCTGTCTCTGTCCCTTCACAATCCATCTCTTATCATATAACACACCACGGATCCCTCACCCAACTCCCAACCCCCCACCCCCACACCCCCACTCCCTTTCTGCATCCCCATCCCCCTCCACTTTCACCCCCCACCCCCCACCTTCCCCCCACCCACCCACCCCCCCATCTCTCAGCTCTCCCACCCAACCCACTCAGCTACTCCTCTCTAACGGTCGCTGCACTAAATGGCTGGAGCGACTGACGTCAAACAATCGTCATAGAGTCTGGACAATGATGGTAATGGTCAGGAGGCTGGACAATGACGGTAATGGTCAGCGGGGTGGGAGTGGGCAAGTGGTACTGACTGACCGTCGTTTCGTGTGGTATCGATTGACCATCCCGCTGGATCTGTGCCTGCGATGTCCGTCCGTGTGTGTGTAGCTGTGAAGAGAGATCCTGATCTTGATGTGTGTGTGTGTGTGTGTGTGTGTGTGTGTGTTCGTGCGTGCGTGCGTGTGTGTGTGTGCGTGTGTGTGTGTGTGTGTGTGTGTGTGTGTGTGTGTGTGTGTGTGTGTGTGTGTGTGTGTGTGTGTGTGATGTGTTTTGGTTTTTTCTTAAGGAAAATAGCGACGAGCCACTTTTTTTTTTCCTCTAAAAGGAGGGGTCTTGGAATTGTCTGTCTGGTTTACTTTCGTCCTTATCTATTTAGACATATTTTGAAATATATCATTCTGTTCTTAGAAGTGGTGGGGGAAAAAGTCAATGAATAAGCCAGAAATGGAAGAAAAGAGGTGTGGATGTGAAATTACTCCCGGTTGTCTTTCTACATCAACTAAAGCTTAACAGCTGTTACGAGTTGTCCTCTGTCAGGTGAGTATGTACATGGCTAAGTGCCCCATGCCAACAAAATCTTCTCAATTACCGTCACTCGAGTAAAAATCAGCAGTTTGACACTGACCTTGGCATGATCGGCTAAACTATGCACGGTATAAATAAACATGCTGAACACTCAATCGGGCGGAAAAGAGGTAAAAAAAATTTTTTTGAAGACCAATGGTACAGTCTCTAAACATTTTTGTTCTATTAACATTCGTTTCTGTAAGTTAACTTGGTATGCATATCTTTCTTTTTACCTCTTCAGTCACTAGGTAATAAACGTTGATTAACGAGTTGGTAAACTTTCGATGAATTTTTTTTTTTTAAGTAATAACGCCTACAGGCTTTCCTCACATGAACCAGAATCAGGACAGAATTCTTACACAAAAACAAAAAATAATCATCTCTTTCCACCCACCCACAGTCCAAACACAATGCAAAAATGACTCAGTCAACTCCCATAGAGCACTGACCTTTATCAAACGTAGATGTTTTTTGTTTTTTGTTTGTTTGTTTTGTTTGTTTGTGTTTTTTTGTTTGTTTTTTTTGTTTGTTTGTTTGTTTGTTTTTTTTTTGGGGGGGGGGGGTTCATCCCAATGCTTCACACCTGTAGTTTTATGAAGTTACATGTACGAAAACATGGCTATTAAAAACTAACCCGACGCGTCAAGTTTCGGTAAGCTCGAGTGTATACACTATCTGCACACATCAATGTCGTCAGAATGACGCCTGGGCCTGCTCCTAATATAGCCACGTCGGAGGACAAACAAACAGAGCAAGCAAGACTTCGACAGAAGGGGAATGGATGAGAGATAGAGTGGGGGGTATGGGGGGGGGGTGAGAGAGAGAGAGAGAGAGGGGGGGGGGGGGCAGAAGATAGAGAGGGGATGTGGAAGAGAAAGAGAGAGAGAGAGACTGCCGACTGCACGCAAATTTTACCTGGCAACCATACGGAGTCTGGAACGCATCACCAACGGGCGGACGGCTCGACCAATCAGCGACGGCTTCTGTTTCGGCGCATGCGCGGAGGCGTGGAAGCCGCTGCATAAACAAGGGAGAAGACCCCACCTGTTGAGCTGGCCTGGCTTCCCGGCTGCCGCTGTCCCTCAGACTGCCGCAGAGCTTGTCTCGTGGACCAGTTCTTCTAGTCTTGCTGAGCAGTTCTGGACAAGGTTTGTTTTTACTCACACTCCTCGCGCTCCTTTCCCCTTTTATTTGTTGTAAGCTTATCCTCCCTTCAATCAACGAAGGCTTGTGGGTTCTTCTATCAGCCCCCCCCCCCCCCCGCCCCGACCCCCCGCCCGCCTCCAACCACCCATTCCACCCTACAGCCTACCCCCCCCCCCCCTTCCCTCCAACACCCCTTCTCCTGCCTGCTGTTCGCTCTCCAATGCCAGACCGAGAAGCCTTCTTAGCCGTCTTTCTGCTTTTCTCTCCTCGACTCGATTCACAGCTGACCACTCGCGCCAACAGAGAAGAATTGTACAATAATAATCAGTCACTCAGTCAAAGGCTTGATGAGGGCACGGTGGAAGAATGAAGTCCATTCACTCCACGAATAATCATGATTGCTGGAATCGCAAACGAGCATCAGGCATTAGTCAGACAGATGTTTTCTGTCTTTAAAAACCAGGTGTAATTTTCGCTTGAATTTTTGACACGAACGAACGAGAGAAAAAAAAACCCAAACAAACAAAGCAATAAACCCAACTTGTTAAACGTTGAGAGATAGTATCGAAAACTTGCAATTTATTTTTTTATAAATCAACAGCACAAGCGTGAACAAAAACGACGGGATGTGACTGTTCTCTTTCCAGGGTCACTCAACTAAAATCGTAAGGTCCATGCCTCTGCAGCCCCACCCTATGTCAGAGACATGGAGGGTTTCCACGCAAAACGTTGTGGCTGCGAGATCGAGATCGACTGCTGTGGTACATGTGTACGACTTTCATACCGAGAGTCACTTTATAAATCAAGAGGTAAGAGCATTGCATTGAACGTTGCCGTTACTGACAGGTGAGATCGACACTCGAGCAGTCAGAACTCTCCAGAAATAGTCACGCATTTGTATGCGAATTTCTCCTTTCTCGAAATCAGGCAAGGTTCGTTATAAAAAAAATAAAAATAAAAATCAACCGCGACCACTTCAGTGCACTCCAATTGTCACAAGAACAACAACAACAAAAGAAAAAAAAGAAAAAAAAGAATTCAAGTTCCATCCAAATGAAATTGGTTTTTAAAAAAATTCAAAAGCAGTTGCGTTCATGTCAATCGCACATTCTTGCAATGGGGTTGAACACACACTGACGCGCGTTGTTTCTGAGATGAATAAAAAATGTAGTCAAGAAAATTGAAGACACAGAATATGGCATGTAAATACCCATAAACTGAGAGTGTAGACTAACACGGAGAATACGCCGAGCTGAGACCAGAGGTAGGTAGGTAGGTAAGTAGAGGTACCAGAGCTGTATCGGCAGGCCAAGCCAGCAGACTAGTCAGTGCAGCGTTCAAACTGTGTGGTGTAGTGCCGGGAAAGCAGACCACAGGTAGCGAAGACCAGCTAGTGCCCGTGTGCTGACCAGTTGGAAGGCAGCAGGCAAGTGACCACCCTCGGCCGCCAGACGCCTGGCTAAATACATACATGACAGGTCTGACCACCACCACCACCACCACCACCTTTCTCTCCACCCCCACCCCCAAACCCCCCTCCCACGGCACCTCACCCCCGTCACCCCGCCCCTTACCCTCCGACCCCCACCTTCCCCACATCATCTTCCGCTGACTGCCCAAGCAGCGGTTACACCACAGCTTACAGCTTGCTTCCTTTGTTACTTTTAGCTTTTCAGCTCTCCGACATCAGAGGGTAGTGACCAGTTCTACAGGAATGCCGCTGGCCTTTGGAGGAAAGGCGAAGATAATAAAAAGCCAGGTAAACTCCGCGAAGAAAAGTAAAAAATGGCTAGTTGTTCAATGGAGAAAGTATGCTATAACATGCGAATCAGCGTCACTTGAAAACTTCTGATCTTGAGGAAGTTAACACCGGTACCTCCAGAAAAGAACAACAACAAACAACTGTGGGCTGGTTTAAGGACAAAACACATGGTGCTACCCACCATCACGTAACTATCATCTCATATGAACGACATAGTCGCAAAATGTTTTCAACATTAAACACATAAGCATATTTGGAATCGCCTTTCCTTACAGTTTACGAGCGCTTCCCATACATATAAGTTAGATAAGATGAGATACGATACAACTTTATTGTCTGTAAACGCAGAGCAATACGACTTTTTACTCCAGGTCATGCAACACCAAACATATAAAGCAGAATCACTTTTTGCATACGAATTTGCCTGTCTGTTTGTTCTTGTACACATATAGGCCACTTCCCCTACTGTCAGTCCTTACACCGAATAAAGCCATGTCCAGTTCAGGAATACACTGTTCCTGGTAGACATTAAAACGATCAAAACACCACACGAACTAAACGATAGATTACACACCAAAACTACCCAACCCTTAGTACAAACTTTACCAGATGACTGAACTATTACTAGCACTGGTATAAAAACGATTAATTACACACGACAACTGGCGGCAACAAAATTGTATCCTGTACAATATATTGTTGAAATAAAAAGGAGGGGGGGGGGGCAACAACAAACCCAGCTAAATTAAACATCGGAGCCAACAACAAGCCTAGCTACATCCAGAAAACAAGTGACGTTGCCAAACAAAACAAAAAAAAGCGACTGGGAAAAAAAAGAAAAAGAAAACGAACAACAACAACATTCCTTGTAATCAGAACAGCTATGTCCGTCCAAAAGAAGAAAGAAAGAAACCAACGTCCGAAAAAAACACGGGAGACCTTAACCATCCGACCACCTGCCGCTTAATGTTGTTACAACACGTACCACCGGAGCGCCTTCGAACAGACTTGCTGGCTGGAATAATTCATAGCGCCTGACCAGCCCTGAAAGAGTCGCTTACATAACCCTTCCCTCCAACCCCTAGCCCCCTTCACTCCCCAGCCCCAGCCCCCACCTCCCTGTCCCGGACACCCCATCCCTCTTCCCCATTGGTCGGCTGGCACCACCACTCCTACCAACCCCCCTTCCCTTCTTCCACCACTCACCCCGCAGTCAGTCTGAAGTCGCGCTCCCATTGGTGGAAAATAAACACGGCCCTCGTGGACTCTGCCATGACCGAAAAGTACAGGAAGATTGTAGAGGGGGGGGGGGGGGAGGGAAAAAAAAACACACACAAAAAAAACCCTCTCCAATCCCCCCCCCCCCCCCCCCCCCCACCCCATTTCTGCTTCTGGTGAGTTCAGGACAGCGGAAAATGTGCTGAATCGTGGGTATTATTGTGACACCCTCACCCCCCCCCCCACACACACACACACACACGCCTTCACCTTTCATCCTCTTCGGTAGTTTGTTCCCCCCCTCCACCCCCCTGACCCCCTCCCCCACTCACTGTCTCTCTCTAGAAAGTTTGTGGGGAGGGGTTAGGTAGATCTGTGACCGCTGGTATATTTTTCCCCCATGACCTCTTCCAACCTGTCTGTTAGCCTTCCAGGTCTGTTCCTTTCAAAATCCCCATAACCACCACCACCCCACAAACACACACAACACACTGGCCTGACCAACACACGTACGCACAAACCCGCTACACACACGCGTACACAAACGCGCGCGCGCACACACACACACACGCTCAAATGATAATATCAAACCATAAAAATCGATATTCTCTACTGTTTCCTTTTGTCCTTTTTCCTATTCACATATTTGCAACAAATAGCTCAAGATAAATGCAAGCACGTACTCACGAAGAGTATACAGGTTCGGACAAGTCGCCCCCCCCCCCCCCCCCCCCCCCCCCCCCCCCCCCCCCCAACACCCCCCCCAACCCCACACACACACCCACACACCACTGACAAGCACATGCACACGCACACACAAAAAAAAAAAAAAAACAACAAAAAACGATCATCATTATTCTATTCTTCAGCAAATCCTTGTATACATGAAGATTGCAACTTTTTTTTTCTTTTACATAAATTACTTTTTTTTTCTTTTTATTAAACAGAATAAATGCTTTGTTTGAACTCTTTAGCAAAACGCATGAAACTAAACAAAGAGGTATACTCGTTTCTTATCCTCCCCTTCCTTCCTTTCTTCTAGCTCTTCTTCTTCTTCGCCTTCTTGTACGTAAAAACAAACATCTTTCCCACAAGGAAAGCAGACGTTTCACTGCTGGTCGATACAACACTGAACTGTGGAACAACAGAAACGACATGCAAAGGAAAGGAGGAGTCTGTATTATACTCCATGTTTGGTGATACATATACTTAACATGTCAAACAGATGCAAACTAGGCCTATCGGTTTGCTCTGCTTGGCCAAATTTCACGCGGCTAACAGTGAAAAGACGACCCGTCTTGCCCGGTCCGCTCTCAGCCAATCAAACGCCTCTAAAAGCTACAAGCGCTGAATCATTCCATTGGCCAAGGAACTGATTGTTCTGACCATAGACATTAATATCTAGCGTCTGTGTTCTGACGGACCAACATCAGGGGCCGTGGCTGCATCCAACAGATCAACTGACCACAATTTTATTGGACAACCATGTACGCACAAACCCACTACACACACGCGTACACAAACACGCGCACGGACAAATCATTCTTGTCGGACCGGACAAATCATTCTTGTGAATGATGATCATTAATAAAGAAATACAATGCAAAGTTTTCCTCAGTGTCAGCAGTTGATCTCTGTGCAGAAAGTAAATCATTGTTTCTATACGGTTTTTATGTTACAAATAATACAGACACACAGCCACATATCCACATACAGACAGACAGACAGAAACACAGAGAGAGAGAGAGAGAGAGGGGGGGGGAGGGGGAAATCCACGCACATGCACGCACGCGCAGTAAAAGTGTTTTTTCTACCCCATTCCCTATTCCACATCTTCCCACACAGGAAAAAAAAAATACAAGGACACAACAGCAACTTTCTACTTCCTACTGACCACTACAGCTGGAAGGTGGGAAGAAAAAGGGGTGTGGTAGTGAGTGACTCAGAGTGAGTGTGTTGGGGAGACGGAGGTGTGACGGGGGGGGGGGGGGGTGATGAGGGGGGGTGAGAGCTGGGGGAGGGTGTGGGGGGGGGGGGGGGGCGTGCGAAACGGAAAACACGTGGGAACAGAGGGGGCGTGACATGTCATGAACCAGGTGCCCAGGCAGATTCCCCCATCCATCATTCTGTCATTCCATACGGATTGATCAGTCAGCAGGCTTCCAAGGACCGCTGGCGAGAGAGAGGGCCCCTGGTATCTTGACCACTGTCCTTCTTTTCAGTGTTGTTGTTGTTGTTACTGCTGCTGCTCTTGTTGTTATTGTTGTGTTGTTGTTTCCTCTCTCTCTCTCTGTCTCTCTCTCTGTCTCTCTCTCTATATATTTTTTTCTTTTTTTTCTTTTTTCTTTTTTTTTTATCTGTCTTTCTCTTCTCAACCCCTTAACTGCCTTTCTCTCTTTTCCATCAGTAAAGAAATATTGTTTGCGAAATATTTAGTGTCAATTATTGTTGGTTTTTTTTGTTTTGTTTTGTTTTTGTTTTTTTTAAAGAGGTAAACTACACATAAAAGTATCTCGTTCTATATAATTAATGTATATATAGTCATTTATTTATTCATTTTTGTTAGGCTTTTGTATAATCCGTACAAACAACTTTCTTACTCAGTCGATAAATGTGTGAGTCACATAACGTACACATTGTACAATTGATATGGCCGTATAGGATTCCTAGAATAACTAACATTCGAGATATAAACAACTCTGTTTCAAGAGCGCGCGCGCGCGCACGTGCACACACACACACACACACCATGCATATACTCCCCCACGTTGCTCCTCCAACACAGTCCCTCGACCAGATCCAGAGTCCTAACCACTGCAACACCAACCAACCTCCCAAGAAACCCCACCCTGACAAACAAGACACGTCAGTCACATGCTGCAGACCACAACACACACACACACACACACACACACACAGAAACAAACCAACAACAAAAAAACACGTCCACGGAACAGACAAGACAGAACACACAAGTGGGCATTGTGTACAAGGCCATTTCCCACATCACACCTCCCCCCCACCCCCACCCCCACCCTCCAGAAACCCATCAGTCATCACATGTCAAAAAGACTCCGAGTGTGTGTGTGTGTGTGTGTGTGTGTGTGTACATTATACGTTCCTGCCTAACATGTCTGCTGACTAACTGACTGACCACTGCCCAAGTAAAGCTAAAACTGACAGATGTCGCTAACGCATTGCCGCCGCAGCAGCGAACATCATCATCATCATCACCAACCTGTAGCAAAGTCAGGGAAAGAAAAATCGATATCATTCTAGTAGTAGCAGAGCAGAGCTACATGCATACTTCGCAGCCAGTGGTCAGTTAGCTAGCTCCTCACCCCCCACCTTCCCTCCCAACACCTTCCGACCCCCCTGCAAGCCTCGTCTCCCCCTCCACCCCCCCCCCCCACACACACACTCACACACCCTCCCCCCTCCCCCCCAAAGCTTTGCATAACCCACTGTCAACATTTAGGGGCCCGAGTGGTATTGACCCGTGGCACATCGTTAGTGATGAAGTCAGTCTCTTGGTACCCACCCACCGTCCGTCAGTCCTTCTGTCATGACAGACTGCGTTCTGGCACTACTCGGACTTTTCTATGAATATGATGATGATGAGGAGGAGGAGGAGGAGGAAGAAGAAGAAGAGGAGGAGAAAGAAAGAAAAAAAGAGGGGGGTGACGTCACTGGTGGGTGACGTCACAAGTGTCTTTCAGTATGTCGATGGCTTGTTGTTGGTGGGAGGTGGAGTGGTGGGTTCGGTTGGCCGGTAGAGGAAAAGGTTTTGTTTGTTATTGATGTTTTGTTTTGTTTGTTTGCTGTTGTGCTTTTTTGTTGTTGTTGTTGTTGTCGGCTGTGACGACTCTGTGTGTGTGTGTGTGTGTGTGTGTGTGTGTGTGTGTGTGTGTGGTTTTGGTCTGGGGTAGCTGAACTTCTAGTGTTTTACTCGGTTTCTTCTTTTCTTCTGTGTCTCCTTCCCCCGCTCACCTTTTTTTTTTTTTTTTTTTCTTTTTTTTAATTCAATTCTCTAAGACTGACGGCAGTCATGTCTCCTTGAGATTTGTCGGAGCTTTGAGTCTGCCCACAACCTTAGCAACATTGGTTATGGTGCTTCTTTGTGTGTGCAACTGTTGTTGTTGGCAAGGAAATATCTGTGTGTGTGTGTGAGAGAGAGAGAGAGAGAGAGAGAGAGAGAGAGAGAGAGAGAGAGAGAGAGAGAGACCTTTTGATATTCATCTACTTCTTCTTTTGTTCTTTTGCTCTATTATTCTGTCTGCTTACGTTCGCAAGCGTTTGATCAGCACATAGATCAACTATGTACCTACTCTATACGCTTCTTCAAAGCGCCCAACAGCAAATAACTGAACATATTCGGAAGCTCTTGTTTGAACTCAACAATGCTCAGAACTGTAGTTCGTCCTTCTTTTTTTCTTCTTCTTCTTTTTCTTCTTCTTCTTGCTTGCTTGTACTCGGTCCACTAACTGCCACGCCATGATGAATGAAAAATTGAATGTATGTGTGATCGTGCTAGCAAATGAACAGCAAGTGCGTGTGTGTGTTCGTGTGTGGGCGTAAATGTGTACGTATGTCTTTCTTTGCTTGTTATATATATATAATAATAATGGATACTTATATAGCACACTATCCAGAAATCTGCTCTAGGTGCTTTACAAAAACGCTTTTGATAACATAAAACATTATATCTATGTTACATGCACACACCAAAATGTGACCACACACACACACGCGCGCGCACGCGCACGCACGCACACACGCACACACACACACACTGCATGCATACATTTTAACATACATGTGTATCTAACAGCTACCCTAACACATACGCACACATAGGCAGGCACAAACTTACATAGACACACGCACACACAATACACATTCATATACATGCATGTAGTTGTGGACCTGCCACAATTGAACTTATTGCTGAGGGAAAAGGTGAGTTTTGAGACGAGATTTAAAAGATGCGAGGGAATCAGAATGACGGAGGTTATCAGGGAGCTTGTTCCACGTCTTTGGCGATTGAAAAGAAAACGATCTGTGTCCATAGGTCTTACTTCTGACGTGAGGTATCCTGAGAAGTCGAGTATCAGAGGAAGAACGGAGCTGGCGAGAAGGGGTATAGATATGGATGAGTTCAGAAAGATATTTGGGGCCAGATCCGTTGACTGCAGAAAAGGTCAGAGTGGATAGCTTATAGTCTATTCGATCAGAAACAGGCAACCAGTGGAGAGACTGAAGGAGAGGAGAAACATGGTCAAATTTAGAAGCTCTGCAAATGAGTCTGGCAGCGTTATTCTGAATTCTTTGGAGTCTGTCTAACAGGTATTTGGGAAGGCCGGCCAAAAGAGAGTTGCAGTAATCCAATCTTGAGAGAACCAGAGAGCATACAAGTGTCTTGGTTGCATCGGTTGAGAGATAGTGGCGGATAGAGCTGATTCTACGCAGTTCCAAATAGGCAACTTTACAGATATTCGAAATGTGCTGTTGGAAGGAAAGAGACTGGTCCAGGATTACACCAAGACTGCGAACAGAGGGAGAAAGTGAAACAGGTGTATATGTGTGTGTGTGTGTGTGTGTGTGTGTGTGTGTGTGTGTGTGTGTGTGTGTGTGTGTGTGTGTGTGTGCGTGCGAGTACGTACGTACATGATATGTACCAATTGTTCTTTTCATCGCTTCGTTACCTTTCATGGACTATTCCAGTTACTATTCTTATTCGTCGTTCGGATTATTTTATTTCATTTTATTTCTTTATTTCTATGTTTTGTGTCGTTGTGTATTTTTATGTTTTGTGTCGTTAAATGGGCAGAATTGTAAAAAAGGCCTTTACTGCGCCTAATTTTTTACCCATTAAAGATCCAATCAATCAATCAAACTTCTTATTCTTTTTCTTTCTTTTTCTTTCTTTCTTTCCCCCATGATGAGTGATGAAATATGCGAGACATTGATAACTGCCTGCCCCCCCCCCCCGCCCCCCCTACTAGATAAACATTCCCGTCCTCGGGGGCCTTAATCTTCCCCCGTCTCGCTTGCGTGGTTTGGTCAGTATTTAATTGGTTCCGAACCGTGACTCTTCAGACCCACTCATTCAGACATCAAAGGCAACTGACAAGACTTCAAAGCACGTCGTCAGCACCTGACTGACAACAAACGTGTCCGATTTCACAAGGGAGTGGGTGGGAGAGGGGGGGGTTATATGGAACTACCTCTCTCTCTCTCTCTCTCTCTCTCTCTCTCTCTCTCTCTCCACGTACAATATAATATGATGACAAACACTGACAATGGCTTCAAAGTGTATGATATACAGATATTTCTGAGTTCACAACTAAAAAATAAAAAAAAAGGTTTAGGATCACTTGCGGAACTTGCTGAGGTGGGTTTTTTTGTGTGGGTTTTTTTTCTGTTGTTGTTTTTTTGTTGTTTTTCGGGGGGGGTT
>NC_134883.1:28342661-28347661 GCF_041734735.1 Babylonia areolata | reverse complement strand
GCTCACGGATGCTGGTGTTATAATTATCTACAGTGAATGAAGGAACGACTGAATGACTGAATGCTCACCTGCTGGGGATAGGGGGTCCTTTATACTTTTCCCCCCCGAGGACAAGCGTGTGAAGTATAATAATTATGTGTGGCTGCAGTAATGAGGGAACTCACAGGCACTTGTTGTTGTGTTGTGGAAGGTGGGAGGGGGGGGGGAGAGTTGGGGGGGGGGGGGGGGGGGGGGGGGGGGGGGGGGTGTCCAGTCTGGAGATGAAAGAGTGGGGGCTGAGGCCAAGTTCTGTACGTCAAGAGTGTTGATGGTTATGGCTTGTGTTTCTAATCGTCCACATAATGTAATTATAGCGTGGTGGTGGACGATTTGGAGACAAAGGTGTTTGTTTCTCTGGAACAGATGTTAGTTGCTGTGTGTGACTCGTGACGATGTGTGTGTGTGTTTGGGGCCGGGAGGGGGAGGGGGGAGGGTATGGGTGAAGAGTGGTGTATGGGATGAAGAGGGGGGGGGGGGGAAGAGGAGGGCTGTGTGTGTGTGTGTGTGTGTGTGTGTGTGTGTGTGTGTGTGTGTGTGTGTGTGTGTGTGTGTGTGTGTGTGTGTGTGTGTGTGTGTGTGCCTGCAAGTGTGAATAAACAATTTCATTGCACTGATGACTGTTTCGTGTTGTTTTTTTCAAGTAAAAGTCAGAAAGAACGCGAACAACAACAACGACAGACATGAAAGTTTCTGCCTTCTTCCTCACAACCCTCCACTCTCTCCCCTTGCATATCTTCCTCACACACCACACCCCTACCCCCACCCGATCCCCAACGCACACACCTCCTCTCACTTCCCACTTCCACCCAACCAACCCCCCACCCCACCCCCACCCCCACTCGCCACTCTGCAAAACAATTCTCACTATTTCTCAACCCAGCAGCTAACTTCAGTTATACGACTCATCAAGTTCGGACCTGCAAAGGTAAGCTCCCGGTCCATACAAATACCCTTCGGCTTACGGTTCTGAGCTACTGAACGCTGTATACACTGTGCCTTGTCTTCTTAGCCCACCCCCCACCCCACCCCCAAGTCAAGCCTCACGTGCATGTGTGCTGCTCGTAAGTACTTGGCCAGGGCCCAGAGTTGCACGTTGCATAAACTGCCTATATACACTCCGGCAAGCACGCATTACATGGTTGAAATCCATGCCATTTTCTCTGGCTTCACCCACTATACTAGCACTAGGCTTTCAGTTTCAGTCAGCCTCTGTTGGCTTTCTTCTGTCTACACCTTGCATGGAGGGTAAGGGTACAGGGGAGGGGGTGGGGGGTGGAGAGTGGAGGTGGTGAGGGGAAGAACTGGACTGGGGAAAGGGGGTGGGAGGTGGGAGAGGAAAAGAGGCATGAAAAGAAAAGAACCAGAACTTGGTTGAGCTCAAGGGCGAGACTGCGAGTGCAAGTTCATCTTTTGGAGGTATAGTAGTTGAAAGGACAGAATGTTGTGGGATGGTATACTTCATCCACTCTTTTTTTTTTCTTTCTTTCTTTCTTTTCTTTTTTTTTTTTTTTTTTCTTTTCTTCTTTATCTTTCTTTCATTCTTTAGTGTGTTTTTTTGTATGAATATGCATATCTATATTTATATTATGTGAATATATGTATGTATGTGTGTGTATATATACATATATATGTGTGTGTGTGTGTGTGTGTGTGTGTAGGTGTGTGTGTGTGTGTGTGTGTGTGTGCGTGTGCGAACGCGCGCAAACACTTCAGTGCACGTTCAGAACACCTCACCACAGTTGTACATGTAACTAAACATCACCAGATAGGTGAAACTGCCACTGCCACAGGCCAATTTACTCGTCTTTTTTTTTCTTTTCTTTTTTTTAATATTTCCTTAATATCTAAATCAAGCCCCCACTTCAAACCTACCAAGCCCCACCGTTCAGAAACTGAAAAGGAAGCCAGATGAAATAAACCAACCACAAGAAAGACCCCCCCACAAGGTTAAGTGTTTTCAGACTGTTTACCCAAACGAATGTACTCCGCTCTGTCGTTGAAACCTTCTATCTATTCCTTCACAAACCTACCAGTGAACCTACCTACCTACCTGCCTTCATGAAACCCACCCACACCGACACGTCGAACAGACTGAGCACTGGTCTGAATAGAAGCTGAGGTACGGTACACACGCATTCAGAGTATAACCGGTACCCTGCGTTTTCCTCCACCAGTCGTTCAACCAGTACAAGTAGCTAAAAATGAAGCGCTACGTTTGCATACACTTCGGAGGAATGCAGAGTATCTATCTATCTAGATTGATACATACATACTATATTAGTATATATATACATGCACACAGACCACAGCGATACAAAATGGCGAACAGTGCACAACCCCGGAAGGATCAAACAATGATCGCACAGTTTTGTTCGTGTCGTCTAGGTATAAACTTCGGTTGAAACAGGATATATTGGTGGACAGAATTCAAACCGTGCAGAGATCAGTGATAGGAATCGATCGTATGTGTGTTCAAAAGCTGTAACAAACTCATTAAAAACAAATATTGGGGGGGCGAGGAGGGGGGAAATATATTCTATACCTTGTGCTAAAATCAACGCACAAACACACACACACACACACACACACACACACACACACTGACCACCACCACCACCACCACCCTCCACACACACACACACACACACAGTTCCGTGGGTATCCAACAAAAGCAAGTGGTTACCATTTCCACTCGATCCCATCCCAACAAGGGTGGCCCAGCTGTTTTCTCAATCTTCCTCCTCATCTCCTTCCCCCTTCGCCTCCCGTTTCTCCTCTCCCTTCCCCCCCCCCCTCCCCTAACACCCCCACCACCCCTCCTTCGTCCCCCCTCCCCCTCCTCCCCTTTTACTGACTCACTCGATCTTACTTTTATTTCCTATGCTTTGATGAAATAAGCCTCCAATGAGTGGTTCCGCTGTTGGGAGTTTTATTGGCTACTCTCCTTTTCACCCCCCCACCCCACCCCACCCATCCAGTTACTCACAGACCATCTGTCGATATACTTTGTTGAAAACACCTCGAGTGCCAAGCACGTATCACATACGTGCATAATGACGTCACTGATGACGTTATCAGAAGGAAAATAACTCTTAGAAGGCTGAAAAATTCACACAGTTTATCTAGAGTGGTATATCTCCAGACCATTTTCTCGGTTTTAGGCTGATTGTTTTGGATGTTTTATGACTTGAAACACCACTTTCTACTGTTTTTCCCCATGCACTGAACATAATACAACATACTAGTCTTCGTACAGTCTTCATCAAGCTGCGTTTTCAATTTATACCGATATTTTTTTCCCTAAGACATCATTTCATAAATAATCAAACTATCAATATTTGTCATCATTTGATAAATAGCCTATATATCAATATCTGTTTAACTATAGTTTCAGAATTTTTTTCTGCCCTTTTTTTTTCTTCTAGTTTCAGATACCGAGTATTTTAGTCGTGTGTCAATTTCGAACGAACGTTTTCCAGTTTTGATGTTATATTGTTGATTGAAATAACAATTCTGATTGTGTGGGGGTGAGTGTGTGTGTGTGTGTGTGTGTGTGTGTGTGTGTGTGTTGTGTGTAGGGGGGGGAGGGGAGGGGGGTGGGTGTGGGTGTGAGTGTGAGTGTGTGTGTCTGTTGAAATATATGTTTTGATATTTAATACAAGGTAAACTTACTAAACCCCTGAAAATCATATAATGACATTTCATACAAGGGAAATTTACTAAACCATTGAAATTCACATGACATTTCATGCAAGGGAAACTTCCAAAATCGGGATATCAGATAATAATAGAATAAAAATATCAATAACAATAAATGTAAAACGTAAATCATCAGTAGATAACGACAGAGTAAATATCAATGATGATAAGAGCAAAATACATACATTTTTTTTTCATTTCAGTATGATAAATTCTTTCTAATATGCCGCATTGATTTGTTTTGATGGCGTTATCTTTTCTAGTCGACAATCGACAGGAGCATTTACTGCGACAATAACATTTTGCGTTTGTTGGTTGGTTTGTTTTTGTGTTTATAATCCAGGTGACTCGCTACTTTCACCTTCACATAACTTTGATACCTAGACATATAGAATCTTTGACAGACAGATTGACAGACTGGCAGCCGATTTCCTGTTCATGACAAGAAGCTCCTCCCCAACTTCCTTAGGTACCTTTGATCTTACAGATCCGTACTTCTGTTTCATTACTCCTGATCTTGAAATTGAAACCTCTTTCTCTTTCAGATATTTTCTCTCTTCTTTTTTTCCGGACAGCTTCAAAGGCACCGACAGTAAAGGGGGAAAGAAGCAGAACAAGCAGGGGGAGGGGAAGGTGGGGGGCTGGCGGGGGGGGGGGGAGGGAACAACAAGTTCAAACGTCTCACAGATGACTTCCACACCCACCAAGATCATCAGAATCAGATATAAAAGAGAGAAGAACAATCACCTGCCTCCACCGCCCCCCAACAGGGCCTCCAGATTACAATCTTTCCATTTCGTTTCTCATCCCCCCCTTCAAGCTGAACACTTTACTTCTATGGGGCCTCTCGGCTGAACACAAACTACTGGGGCCTCTCAGCTACTGGTCAGGCACTAATCCTAGTTACGTGGACTTTGGGCCTGGACCCTTGGGAAGGAAGGTGGGTAGGAGGGTAGGTATGGGTTTAGGGCGGGTGGGCAGGGGAGTGGGCGGGGGGTGTCCAGGGGAACAGGAGAAGGTGTGGGTGGAAGGCGTGATGGGCGGGAAGGGGGGGGGGGGGGGCTCAGAGCAAATAGCTTACCGTCATTGGAGACGGAAAGAGGGAGCGTGGGGGTAGGGGTGGGGAGTGGGGGAGCAGAGAAAGGTGGAGGAATGGTGTGTGTGGGGGGGGGGTATTTTAGCCCCCCCCCCCCCTTACTACCCCCACCCTACAGTCCCACTCTCCCAACGTCCAAGCTGGAGGAATGTTACCTTTCCACTTT
>NC_134883.1:28317661-28330161 GCF_041734735.1 Babylonia areolata | reverse complement strand
TTGAGAATCTTGAGTGCGCTGGTTCGAATCACGGCTCAGACGCCGATATTTTCTCCCCCTCCACTAGACCTTAAGTGGTGGTCTGGTCGCTAGTCATTCGGATGAGACGATAAACCGAGGTCCCGTGTGCAGCATGCACTTAGTGCACGTAAAAGAACCCACGGAAACAAACGGGTTGTTCCTGGCAAAATTCTGTAGAAAAATCCACTTCGATAAGAAAAACCAAAATAACTGCACGCAGAAGAAAATACAACAACAAAAATTGGGTGGCGCTGTAGTGTAGCGACGCGTTCTCCCTGGGGACAGCAGCCCGAATTTCACAAAGAGAAATCTGCTGTGATAAAAAGAAATACAAATACAAATAAAGCCGTTAAAGCCGCGATGAACGCCTCGCTTAATTCAGTCTCGCTGAAGGATGGGTTGTTGTTGTTGTTTTTTAAACCATATGAAAGGGTTAATATCGAGGTTTTAACCTTCAAATGCAAGCGTTACTTCTTGTGAAACAATACTGATCTGATAAACTGCAGTTTGAACATGAAAACTGAATCAGAAGATGTAAGGTTGAAAGGCCTCTTCGTTTCAACAAAATATTATTTATTTTCATACTAAAATTAATTCAATTTATAGCTAAAAGTAAAGTTGTTGTTTTTTTAATAGTATCTGACATGCTGATTGTCGATCTATTAATCAGAAGAGGCATTAGCAATATGTTCAAAATATATATTGAAAAGTGACTGAACAAGTCTTTGTTTAAATACGAATATGAATGAATGCAAACTGTTTCAGATGTAGCATTTTGCACTTGGTTTACTTTGTATTTCACAATCAAATAAATAAATCAGCATTTGATTTGGTACTACACTTCATTGCAGGTGACTGTACTTTTGTGTTCTTTTTTTTTTGTGGGGGAGGGGGGGAGTCTTTTTTGACTCACTTGTGTAAACAAAGTGAGTCTATGTTTTAACCCGGTGTTCGGTTGTCTGTGTGTGTGTGTGTGTGTGTGTGTGTGTGTGTGTGCGTGTGTCTGTGTGTCTGTGTGTCCGTGGTAAACTTTAACATTGACATTTTCTCTGCAACTACTTTGTCAGTTGACACCAAATTTGGCATAAAAATAGGAAAAATCCAGTTCTTTCCATTCAGCTTGTTTAAAACAATATTGCGCTTCTGGATTGGCACAAAAAAATAAAGAATGAAGCTTAATTATATGCAAACTGCATTTACTGTTATATTTATATTTTTTGTATTCTCTAAACTTTGCACTTTGATCTGATATTCTGACCCAACAGCTAGAGCAGTCATTATTATCCTTTTTTGTTCAAACAGGAACTTCTTTTGCTAAGCATGGAATTTTTATTTATTTTGCAAACGTTTTGGTGCAGATAGTAAAAAGGGGAAATTACTCTGTAATGCTAGTGGAGTTAATTTGCTTTAAACTGATCTTTCTCATCTTAAACATTACATTTTGAAACAAGAGAGGCAAGGCCTTCAAGACTCACTTGTAATGCACTTTTTTTTTTAAATCCAAACTTTTTATGTATTGAGTATAATTTCAAAATGTAATGTTTAAGATGAGAAAGATCAGTTTAAAGCAAACTAAGTTCCCCAGCAGAGTAATTTCCCTTGTTCTGCTACCTACACCAAAACGTTTGCAATAAATAAAAATTCCATGCTTAGCAAAAGAAGTTCCTGTTTGAACAAAAAATGATAATAATGACAGATCCTTTGTTGGGTCGAATATCAGATCAAAGTGCCAAGTTTAGAGAATACAAAAGATATAAATATAACAGTAAATGCATTATACTCAATACATAAAAACTTGGATTTTTTTTAAAGTGTATCACAAGGGAATTTTGGAGGCCTTGCCTTTCTTGTTTCTTTTTTTTTAAACCGAGGTGGATTTCATCTTTCAAGTGTGTTACATATCTCAGCTGTTAAAATCAGTAGGTCTGGAATTTAATTTTGGTGATTAGTTTTACTTCATTTGTATCTTAAACTTTGACTTGATATTTCAGAAAATCCTGTTTTAATAATTTATTTTTTTTGGTTCCAAAAACAAATTTGTGGTAATTCATGTTAGTTTATTCCATGTTTAAATTTCACTTTCAGTGAGTTTTAACTGACATTCATCACCTTTGAAAAGAATTTTCCAATTCTTATCAACTATTTTGTTTTGTTTTCAGAAATGCTTGCTTTCTCTTTCAGTCTATTTTCAATCCAGTTTCAGACTGATCCATATATATGCTACACCACAGCTGCTGTAAAAAAAAAAAACACCTGACAACAACAACAAACAAAAACAAAAAGCATGTGCCTGTCCTCTGCATGAACTCAGCACACTGATCTGGCCTTGAGACTAGAGTCTATCATACTGAGTAAAATATTAAATTAAAAATGTAATCTTTTTCTCCTCCTTTGTGAGGTGAACGGACACACCAGTCTAGTCTAAAATGGAGGGGAAAAAAAGGTAAAATGAACAAATAATGCATTAAAACATAGTGAAGGGAAAGATTTCCCAGAAAACAGAGATCGGTAACCATCAGCAGCTGTGATGACACAGTCAGTACAAGAGGGAGTGGAGCATTCATCCCTCAGGTTATGATGATACACATTCCACACATACACACCACATGGAAAGGAGTGTTTTCTGTGGGGATACCAGTACACTACACTCCTCAAAAAGACGTGGTATGATTATTTATTCTGACTGTATTTCGCACACTGAAAAGTTGTAGATTGAGTTACAAATGAGTATGGTAGATGTATACTGAAAAATATCTTTTGGTATTGCTTCTTTTTATGTGGCAGAATCTGTATAGATAGATAGATAGATAGATAGATAGATAGATAGATAAAAATGGCAAGTCCACTTTCCTGTTAAATAATCAAGAAAAAAAATCGAAATATGTTCATAATGTTTAAAAATTGAATGATAAGAACTTGAAGTAGAATACACACAGTCACAGTAACACTGTCAACACACACACACACACACACACACACACACACACACACACACACACACACACACACACACACACAATCAATCAATCAATCAATCAGTCAATATAAATTATATTATATCAGCTAGTCAGAACATAAATGAAATTCACATATATGAAGAAAAAACAAAAACAAGTACAAAACAAATGCAACACAACCATAAACAAAATAATCACAACAGATGCACACTTCAAAGAGAGAAGATGACAAATTAATTCAAGCTGCATCATTCTTTGAAAGGAGGCAAAAGAAGCATCAAAAATTTAAAAAATCATCTCATCCTGGTAACCATTTATATCTTGAACAAGTTTAGTGTACTAACTTTCACAGCAAAACGGGGAAATTGCACAGCAAAAGATTCATTTCTTTTCTGATTCCTCTGTGAGCCATGTCATTTACATATTCATTCAAATAAAATATTCATTATATCATTATTTACTGTTGTAAAGGAAAACGCATCCTCCTCTAACAAGTCAGAGACTTTGTCTTGATAATGTCCCTAAGCTACAATCAACACAAATTTATTTACAATATGGAATAGATTAGAAGTCCCTTCATCAATTAAAATCTTTCTTTTCAAAATTTGTTTTCAAATAATTTTGCATTTAGTTATGTTTTGGACTGACATCATTAAGAATCTGATCAATTACGTCTGTAAACTTGAAAGTGAGTGCATCATATATATGCAACTTGTTGAGATATATCAAGAGGTATTTGTGGAAGTCCACTTGAGCCAAGCCCCAAAGCCATATTTGGCTTGAAAGACAGCTCCCTCTATTTTGCTTCCTCGATGACTTGTCACTTATCACCCATCTTCACACATGAATGTGGCTGACTCATGACGTATGAATAACAGAAAATAACTAGAGAAAATGGCTTTGTAACTGAAATGTTAACAAAGATACATACCAATATCCCTGTTTCCTTTCTCAAATGTTTGAAAAACACACATTAATTGAGTAACAATACTGGCAAATAAATGCCAGGCAATTTATAAACAATTTCCTCTAACCAATTTCCTCAGATTCTGAAGAAAGCACAAAGGTTTTTCCTTTTTTTCTTCTTTTTTTTAGTGTATTTAAACTAAATTAACGGACACACTGCACATAAAGAATCAATTTTGCACAACAAAAATTTCACATCAAATCAATATACTGCACCTTTCTTTTTTCTTTTCTTTTTTTTCTTTTGAACTGTATGTGATACTTCACTCAATAACTGCAGAAAGGAGAGAAGATGGAGGCTTTTTGACCTTAGCAAAAACTTGCTCCCACAAATCTCATTTGTCATGTTATGTATCCTACATGTGTTATCTCCACACATTGCAATCACCATGATCATGGCCGACCTTGAGAGAGAGGTATCCAAAAAAAAAAAATCTAAAAAAAAGGGGGGGGGGGGATAGACAAGAGTACAGAGAGGCCAACGTGTCAGATAAGGTGAAAATGTTGGGACACCCAGGGCAAGCCAGACCTTGACCAGAAGCGAAGTGCGAGGGAACACGATACTAGTACCAGCGTGTACGAAACGAACGGCTAAAGCTACACACTGTCACTGACTGGCACGTGAGCTATGCCGGATGTATCATTCCGTACGTGACAACAGAGGCACGGACCCTCTGTCAGATTTATGGGTTGCCACACAGAAATATGCATACAACAGTAGCCTGGCTCCGAAGGGCCATTTTATCACAACTAATATAGCAGACAACAAATTAAGTGTGCGTTTCATAGTCTTTGTCAAACGGACACTGTCAGAATTATTCAGGAACCGGTGCACTGGCTAATCTTTGGGGAATGCGTTTTTTAATATTAAACTGGAAATGAAACGATAAGCTATGAAATAGTGTCGGAATTATTTAAGAACATGTATAGACTAATCTTCGGAGATTGCATTTTTAATATTAAACTGGAAATGAAACAATCTATGGCGTCTGGGTTTTTCCTTGGTCTCTTCGCAGAGGTAGCTCGTGTACAAGTCATGTTTTAGGCATTTAATAAAAAATAGCAAAATTCAAAGTCATTGAATGACAAGAGCATTGATGGGGCACCATTTTTGAAATAAAAACTGCTACAATTTACAAGAATCTGGATACAGAAAGATAACAAGATCCACATACCACCTCCATAAACCAACATCCGTGTTCAGCTGAAAAGAGAACATGCTGCCACATGTAGCTAATCTTGTCACCCTACACGTATATCATGGACTCGCTAGCTCAGTCAGTACGGTAGCTGGTAACAGCTTTTACAAATTAATTTACAGGTCTTTTTTTTATAGTCACACGTATGGTGTTGTAACTTAAGTCACACAGTACCGGACAACCAATCAACACACACACACACACACACACACACACACACACACACACACACACACACACAGCCTGAACCCTATAACCACAATCAATCCCTCAACCCCGATCAATAGTAGATCATGGCGTTGTGCAGTGTCCACTCACCTGATCAACTCGGGAGCACCGGTCAGCAATGGCAGCATGATGGCGGGAAGAAGAGGAGGAGGAAGAAGGGAACTGAGGAGGGAGATAGGAGAAAGTCGGGCAAAGTGCGTGGTCACTCTCCCCTTCTCTCTCTCTCTTTCTCTCTCTCTCTCTCTCTCTCCTGTGGGCAGGCGATGGGTGAGTGAGGGGTGGCGGGGGTGAAAGCAGTGTGGTGGCGATGTCCACGCCACGCCACGCTGGTCAGCTGCTCAGGGAGTGGCCGGTCTGGCCGCCAAGGGCAACAACAACGAGTGTTCCCTCTCTCTCTCTAATAGTTCTCTCGCTCTCTCTCTCTGCTTGCTCATCAACCCCCGCTCTGCTCTGCTAGCAAACTGGGCGTCCAATCACTCTTCATTGCAAGGGTTTGCTTTTCCAGAAAAACTATGCCAGCTGACTTGTACTGTTTTTTGGTTTCCTTCTCCTCCTCCTTCTTCGTCTTTTTCTTCTTCTGCTTTTTCTCCTGAACTGTGGTGTTTATCTAAAAGCGGCGAGAAAAGCATCCAGGTTGGCTTCTGGCTCCGTCGTGGCTCAGGCTGACTATACTACCAGGCTGTGTGTGTGTGTGTGTGTGTGTACTGTGCTGATGACTGTTCAGTCCACGTACATGTCGGCTGGCCTTTCAGCCCACCGCTTATCTGCTCTCTCGCTGGCCAGGCCTACAAGTCAAGATGAGTGGCTTGTCAGGTTAGGCCTACTATGGCACGGTGACCTACTACATACCCCTCCTCTCCTCTCTTTCTCTCCTCCACACCATGCCAGCTTCCTTCCACCTGACAGACCCCCTCATTCCCCCCCTCCCTCTATCCAACACCCCTTTCCCCTTCATCTCTCCCCACCCCCACCCCTAGTTATTCAAGCCTCCATCCGTCGTTTGTTTTGCACCTCTTCTCAATTTTCCATTGCAGCGTTCGATTTTCTGTGGGTTGTTTTTTTTTTAATTGTTTTTTGTTGTTGTTTTTTCATCTTCTTGATGAAGCAGTGAGTGTTGTAGATGTTGGTAGTGACTATAGCTGCCTGCGTGGAAATAAAGCTGTCTGCAACGCGCACGCGCGCGCACACACACACACACACACACACACACACAGTGTTGAGGGAATGAGAGAACTTGGCCAGTGGCCGATCGAGTGACTTGACTGACGACTAGCCAGCCTGTGCACGCCGTTGTTGTGGCAAACAGGTTGTTCTGAGCTTGGTCATTCACTATTAAAACTGAGTTCAAGGTTATGGCATGGTGGCAGAGAGAGAGAGACAGAGAGAGAGAGAAGTGACATGCCTCCCGCCCTCTTGCCTCCACTGAGTGCCAACACTGACTCCTGCCGCTTCTGCTCCCATTGCGGTTGTCAGTGGTGATGGTGCCCGCGGCTTCGTCCTTTCCTCTCGCTCTCTCTCTCTGTCCCTCTCTCTCTCTCTCTGTCCCTCTCTCTCTTTCTCTATCCCCCCCCTCTCTCTCTCCCTTTTATTTTCATGGCACAATGGTTTATTTTCATTTTCATTTCTTTTGTGCGGACCCCCCCAATGACTCTTCTCAAGAAGAAGAAAACAGGAGTTTACTCTCACGCCAAACTCCTACCTTTCAATTCTCTCTCTCTCTCCCTCTCTCTCCTTCCCCCTCTCTCTCTCTCTCTCCTCTCTCTCTCTTGAAACCACATACCACCACCTCCTCTCCCTCCTTCTCCCTCGCCCTTGTCTATAACTGATCGGGAGCAAGCCAAAGTTCTGCTATATTGGCCTTCAACCGGTTTTTCCAGCATGGTGACATGGTTATTCTCTCCACATCAATGAAAATAGTATGTGATGAATACAGGAAGCCAGTCAGTGGTTTCTTATAACAGCAACGAAGCAGTATTGAATGAAATGATGCCCGGCATGTTGCTGCCCATGGTATCTGTCTGCGGTTGTTGCTGATGACTAGTCCCAGCTAATAATGGCTTTGGTAACAACACACACACACACACACAAGGAAATGTTCGCTAAGTACAATGCAGTCGACGTGTTCGTAGTTTGAGAGAAGGAAGGAAAATCGTGGTGAAGGGGGGGGGGGGGGGGGCGGCGGTGGTGGGTGGTACTCGAAGGGACTTTGAGGTGGATGAAGTAGTAGGAAGAGGTTGGGGGTAGTAGGGTGGGTGGGGCGGAAATGGCAGGGGGAGGGAAGGGGGAGAGAGGAGAGAGGTGGAAGGGTGTGGGGGAAGGAAGGCAGGGCAAGTAAAGCCAGGCTGCGGGGTGGACGAAAAGCGGTGGGCAAGCCTGATACAAGGAGTTACAGCTCTCGTCGTTCTGCGCTGGGGCCAAGGGGTCGCCAAGCGGCCAGTAGGCTATTTCTATTTCTACACTTGTCAGCAAAACGAACGCATAGCATGGCAAGCCAGCCCTGTGTAACGTGCGCACGCTCTCTAGTGGTAGCCTGCTGGAGAAAGAGAGAGAGGGGGTGGGGGGGGGGGAGGCAAAGAAACAAAGAGAGTGAGAGAGAAAGAGAGAGAGCGGGAAGAGAGCCATTGGTACAACTAAACTTCCTTGCACACAGAGACATGCACCAACTGCGCAGTCTCTCACACCTCAGCATGGGGTGTGTTGGGAGAGGTTGAGAGAAGGGGTGGGGTGGGGAAGTCCGACACAGGGAGAGACAGAGACAGAGAGAAAGACGCGGCAAGAGATTGAGCAGTTGGTATTCAACTTCCTTGCACACAGAGACATTCGCCAAATGCGCAGTCTCTCACGCCACACCACAACATCTGCCACTCACTCGATCAGGGTCTGAGTGACTCCATGACTGTCCGCCACGAAAGTTTGTTTGGTTTCTCTCTCTCTCTCTCTCTCTCTCTCTCAGACCAACAAGCGAAATGTTCAGTCACATGTTGTTACTAATCAAGACCTTCCTTAATCGACTGTTCGGCCAGTCAGCAGACGTGGTTTGTTTGAGCTGGCCAAAAAGAAAACAGGTTCAAATCGAAGTCGAAGTCAAACATGTTCCGTCAGGCTACAGGCCCATAACAGCAGGATAAAAAAAAGATTTGTGAAACAGAGAAAAAAAAGTGAGTGGTGAGTGAGTAAGTGTGTCTGTCTGTCTGTCTGTCTGTCTGTCTACGCACGGAAACTAATTTTAGCAAAAATTCGGGGCGCGTTTTAGCGACCAACAAAACAAAATGACAACACTGAAATAACTGAAAGCAAAACTTTTTTTTTTTTTTAATCATCTACGCGGCTTATTATACAGTTAAATGTTATGATCTACTAAAACCCTGTTCATGTCCCAGCCTACTGCACGGGCCATCTTGGGGCGTAATCAACACGCATTTGCACCAAACAAAACCGAAACACGCCAAAAACAGGCAGCTGAAAAAAAACAACAAACAATGCCATGCATTTATAGACAACCTCAGTGACAGTCCATAAAAAGACTGATTCAATATGAAAAAGACTGATCAGATATCAAACGTACCCCAAATTTCTGCTGCATATGTGAGCATCGGCTCTATCTCACGGTGTACTAAAGAATTTCCATTAAAGTGAAGGGTCAATAGACTTTAATTTTTGCATAGCTCTAATTATTTCAACAACCCCCTTTTTTCCCCTTCCTGCACATTTCGGTCCATGCTGTGTTCAAACTTAACTTTGTTGTGATAATCAATCCCAGTAGGTATTTGTAGGTATTAGTCACTTTAACTTCCGTATCCCCATATCGCTATTTTTCATGAACCGGAAGATGTCCACCTTTTCGACATATATTTATATTTGTTTTGTCAAAATTAACAGTTAGACAAAACCTGTCTGCTTCTTGTTTTAGAATGTTTAACTGATTTTGCAGTCCCACAACTGTATCAGATAGAAGTATTACATCATCAGCAAAAAGCAATATAAAAAAATTATTCAACAGCTCCTGAAATCATTTGTACCCCATGCTTTCCTTTTCTAAACAATTCAACAGCTAATTCATTAATAAAGAATGAAAATAATTGTGGGCAAAGCAAACAGCCCTGTTTAACGCCTCTTGGACAAGTGAAAAAAATCAGTATAGAAATTTTTATCCCTTCCACAGGCCAAAACTATCATGTATTCATCGCACCGCTCTGTATAACTTTCCATTAACACCACTATTTCACAAGACATTCCACAACATCGAACGCTTTCTGGAAATCTACAAAAGCAACATAGAGTTTTGAGTTTCTGCTAAGATATTTTTGTACAAAGACATAAGGAGTGAAAATATGGTCAACCTGTCCTAAATCCAGCTTGCTCCTCAATTCTTGTCTCCCTTTGTGCCCACTTTGTAAGCCTTTTATTTAAGATATGGGTATAAAGCTTACCTATCGCACTTGTCAAAGCTATCCCTCTATAATTATCGGGATTGAGAGAGAGAGAGAGAGAGAGAGAGAGAGAGAGTTCGATCCTATGTATGCATAAACGCATACATTCAGATGTGCTCCCGACCGCTATTGTGAGAATGGAATGCATATGCATAACACGTTTGCCGCGTCACTGTCAGTAGTAGTCGGTATAACACTGACATTCCGCGCAGTCGTGCTGTGCGCGTCAGCCTGCAGGCCGACATGGAGTGACAACGTGTGCAACGTGTGCATGGGAAAATACTGAAGAAAAAAAATCATTAACGTTTATCTGTTCATACATTTTATTTTTTATGCATTTATTTATATAGTTCATCAGCTCTGTAACAATCTTGCCCCAATCCTTTCAAAGAGAAATGAAGAACGATAACTCCCAAACCCATTCCGGCCTCTTCGTTTCTGAAAACCACGAAGCCCTCATCTCAGCGGCGAAACAAAAAAGTGCGCGATTTTCGTTTGTTCGTCTACGGTTATGAATTTTCAGTTTTGCCTGTAGAATTCAGAGATTCCGCGGTCGAAATGCGTGGCTGATTTGTACCTTATTATCCTCTTTCTCGTGTCAAACGCCAGCACAATATTTGTTTTGTTTTTTCTTGAAAGGTCTTTAACTCAGTCTCGCCCTGCGTGAGCGATTTGAAGGACGGGCTACTGCAAGACTGAACGGCTTGTTTTTCGCGCAATCCAGTCCGCGTTCGAATAACCGAGCACACCCACGCTCCTTATTTGGCATGCAAGCTCGCAGGGAAACCAATGACGTAAGGCCAGCATACCAGTTCCAGACCTTCGCCTGCCAATCACAGCCGACAGGAAGCCGGTCTGCATGGGGGTAAACTCGATTTTCATGTTGCAGACTGCTGGAACTGGTCATGCCGAAATGGGCTCGCTTGATTAGCATGATGTAATGGTTAGCGTGTTTCGTTGCCGTGTTGTTGAGTTTATCCAGACTGGTTGTGAGGAAAAGGGTACTCGTTTATTCAGACTGGCTCTGTATGGATTGAGAGTTCTCGGTTATTCAACTGGCTGTGAGCTGAGAGTACACGTTTATGGCTCGAGTGGCTATGGGCTGATGGTTTATTTTCTCCTCAGACTGACTGTATGTGCATTTACGACAGAGTAATTAACAAAGCTAGATATTTAAAACCTGATTAAATTGAACCAAATTTTGGAACGTGTGCATGTGCGTGTGTGTGTGTGTTGTCTTCGATTTTACATGTGTAGCCTTTCAACGACTCAAGTGTGTGTGTGTGTGGGTGTGTCACGGTGTGTGTGTGTGTGTGTGTGTGTGTCACGGTGTGTGTGTGTGTGTGTGTGTGTGTGTGTTTGTGTGTTTGTGTGTGTGTGTGAACTGCCGGTTAATGTACTTGGATTATTCGGTGTTTTAGGGCAATTGTGTGGCTTGTTTTTTTTTCATTTCATCAATCACTTCACAGTCGAACATCAGTGGTTGCCGCGTTGTCAGTGAGGGTGGTATTTCAGCTTTGACCTCCCGCATAGGGTTGACCGGATGTTAGCGGGATAATGAGTCGTGAGCTGTATGGCTGTGGAAATTATGAGGAGTTGTCAGACGGTTAATGGTCGGGTCTTGGTCCCAAGGCCTCTCTTGGCACTGTGTAGGCTGGCAGAGTTTTGGTGCTTTCTTTTCCGTTTATTGTAATTTGTCGTGGGTAATTTCCCTTTTTCGTTTCTTCAGAGACCTATTCTAACGGGCAATGTCCATGCATAGCTGAAGCAACGTCACCTTGGTAGATGCTGTAGGAAGATGGTAGAATGGTGAAGAGGCTCAAATGTCAATACAGTGTACGTGATCGAGGTTCTGGGTTTGATTCCCGGCTTCGTCCCTTTCTCTCACGTCACGGTTTGTCGACTGGAGAACCCAAACCGAGCGTCTAGTCATTCATATGAGACAATAAACCGAGGTCCCGTGTGCAGTCCGCACTTTGCGCACTGAAATAGAACCCACGGCAGCAAAGGGGTTGTCCTCTGGCAAAATTATGTAGAATAAATCCCCTCTGATATGTACACAATTAAATGTATATGCATGCATTCAATGCCTAACTAAGCTTAGCGCGTTGGGCTAAGCTGCCATTTAGGCATATCTGCTTGGCAGATATGGTGTAGCGTATATGGATTTGTCCGAACGCAGTGACGACTCTTTGATAAAATGAAACTGAGATGTTGTAACTGTTGAACCCATTTTCAGTGGTTTTCGACTATATTTGTAAGGTTATTTATTTGCACTTTATTTCGAAACAGATTCAGTCACTACACAGAGCTGTCTTTGCTATATCCGAAAAACCGTCAGCAATGACGCGTCCTTTCAGTTTGTGCCAGTGCCATTTAATCAAGAGTTTTAACCGTGATGTTTATAGATGCATGTTTTCAGGTCGGACCCAAAACAGAGAGCGCTTCACTGTTTTGGGTCCGACCTGAAAACATGCATCTATAAACATCACGGTTAAAGCTCTTGATTAAATGTGCCCCGGATAACACGCTACATGTCATTCTCACGTGCCTATTCTCTAAAACGCACGAGTGAATTTTCTTCGTTTGAATACATCCCAGGATTTAGGATACTAAAACGTTAATCAAATTTCGATAATCTTGTTAATTCTCATGGCGGATGTGACAGTCAGATTGAGATAGTTTATGTGCTCATTTTC
>NC_134883.1:28302661-28312661 GCF_041734735.1 Babylonia areolata | reverse complement strand
TTTTGTTAAAGTATTTATGAATACATCTGAGTATTATCGGTTAGAAGGGGTGGGAGATGTGGATGAATGGAGGGTTGGGAGAAACTGGGCAAATGAGGGTAAAAATGTGGGTGAAATTTGGAGAGAAAAAAAAAATCTAAATGCAGTTACAGGAAATTACGTAAAGGACTTACACTGATGGCTCGGTCCTGGATGATAGCAGTGCAGGATCTGCTTTTGTCATTCCTGACCTAAAAACAGAAAAATCATATTATTTCGGTAAGGGACATTCAATTTTTACAGCTGAATTGGTGGCCATCCTTATAGCTTTAAATCATCTTGTTGATGAGAGTGAAGTATTTGCGTGTGGGTGTGGGTGTAGATGTGTCTTTTGTGTATGTGAGTAAGTGACTGTGTGCTTCAGCATGCGCACGTACGGCTGTGTACGTTCAAACTCTCTCTCTTTTAAACACACACACACACACACACACACACACACACACACAGAGAGAGAGAGAGCTCTGCGAGGTGTCTTACCCTTGCGCCCCGTGATGCTCTGAGCAGCGTCAGAAATAGGTCACATGGAGCTGACCCCGGGCTGACCAGGTCACAGCGCCCTTGAGCGAACTGCGCCTCTGCCTTCCCGCCTTTGTCCTGACCTACTTTGTGTATGTGTGTGCGCGCGCGCACGCGCGTGTACGCGGTCGCCTCTTAATATGTTCATGTGTGTGTGTGTGTGTTTGTGAAGTGTTTACTATATACATATAGTGAGTGTGTGAGCCTGTATCTGCGTGCGTGCGTCCGTGAGTGTGAGTTTGTGTGTAGCGCGAACGCGCTGCCGAGTTAAAATATGTGTTTTAGCTTCATCACTCGTGCAAAAGCCGTGTGTGAAAAATGGGGAACATGTCTATGCTCCGTCAGGTAGGCCTGTGTGTTCCCCCGGGAGGTACCCGTAAAGTCGACAGCTCATTGCGTCGACAGCTCATTGCGTCGACAGCTCATCGCTGTCCTTGTTCTATTTTCATTTTTGAAAAGGTGGATTTTGTCCTCCAATTGTACATTCTTATTTGTGCTATGTTCACTTTTGGAATGCTGAATGGCGACAAACGTCCTTCATTATTGACCACATCCTCTACACAACATCCTGTATCTATACTTAGACTACATCCTCTAAACTACATCCTGTATCTATAGCCAGACTGCATCCTCTAAACTACATCCTGTATCTATACCCTGACTATATCCTCTAAACTACATCCTGTATATATCCAGACTACATTCTCTACACAGTATCCTGTATCTACACCCAGACTACATCCTCTACACATCCTGTCCACGCAATGAGCTGTCGACGCAATGACATGGACCCGTTCCCCCACGTCGATGTTCCCTCGTTCTGGTTGTGACTGATGAAGATGTGTGTGTACACGGTGATGCTCTGTGTGTGTGTGTGTGTGTCTGTGTGTGTGTGAGGTGTAGATGTGTACGTATGTGGAGGGGGTGAGGAGCTAGGTGTGTGGAGAGTGAGAAACTGAGAGATTTGTAGAGACAGAGACAGAGAGAGAGAAAGAGAGATCAAACCAAATGAAAAGATTCAGAAAATAAAAAGAAAGAAAACGAAAGAGAGAGAGGAGGATGGGGGGGGAGAAAAGAGAGAGAGAGAGGTGGGGCGTGGGAGGAGAAAGAGGGAGAAATAAGATACTGAGAGAGAAGGTGCGAGATCCAGGCGTGTGTTAAAGTGTGTGGGAGTGGTGGGGTTGGGTTGATGTCTTTGTGTAGCCTGTACAGTAAGGTGGGTCCGCCGGCCGGGGGGTCAGCCCGATACTCCCCCGTGTCGATACTCCCCCGTGTCCGATACTCCCCCGTGTCGATACTCCCTCTCACAAAGATCCAAAAGCAGTCAAATACAGATGTATGTATATATTTGTGACTGATAATGCTTTCTGCTTGATCAAAGTTGTGTTGTGGAATGATGAATGTGTTGTGTGTTCTCTTCATAACAGCCGTCCGCGTTCAGAGTTGAGCAGCGACTTGTGTGTTGGGCCCGCTGAAGAAGAATACAACAACTGCAGCAGCAACAACAACCACACACACACACACACACACACCGTCACACCGTCACACACGAGGGAGTATTGACACGGGGGAGTATCGACACGGGGGAGTATCGACACGGACCACCACAGTAGATCACACTTAACTGGTCACATTTGTCTAACAACGACAACATTTAGTCACAGGTGGAGGGGACTGATGTTGATGAGGGGGACTGTGCAGGAATCAACGACCAGTGAGGGATCAAAGAACATTGGACTGGCACGAACAGAGCCTAAGAGATGGAGCATAGACGGACACTATCGTATTCCCAAATTGACACAAATGAGAATGATATCAGTGTCTATGGTTGGAGCGATCAAGTAAACCCCTCACAAAGTAACCCGCTGTTGTTAGATGTAGGCTTTTGATAAAGGTTTACAGCTGATAATTGATGGATGTGCCTTTGCTCAGTCCATATAAACTCCATGGAGGTAATGGGGCCCACCCAATACGCATAGGTGTATGAAAACTTAGGTGATGAAGGTTTACAAGCGATATTATGGCTCTGTCTTTGCTCAGCTCCTACCAGGTCCTTTATGGTCCGGAAGGAAATAGCCCACTATACATAGGTTTATGAGAAAAAAAACTGATATGATAAAGGTTTACAACTGATGTTATGGCTGTGTCTTTGCTACTCTCTAGGTAAGCACAACTGTTCCTTGTTCCCGCAAGAAAGACTAACCGGGAACTTGCTGTAGGGAAAACAAATAAACAACAAAGACTGAAACACACACACACAGACACAGACACAGACACACACACACACACACACACACACACACACACACACACACACACACACACACACACACACACACACACACACACACACACACACACACACACACACACACACACACGCACGCACACACACACACACACACACACAAAACAGAGAGAAAAACAGAGCCACATCTCTGGATTTGTTGGACTTGATGTGACGCAGCACACTGCAACAATTCTGCGTCAAGATTTTGCACATGCAGCACTCACACTGATACATGGACTGTTCACATTTGTTCATGGGGACAACAGACAAGCACACGTACGCACGCTCGCATACACGGTATCTCTCTCTCTCTCTCTCTCTCTCTCTCTCTCTCTCTCTCTCTCTCTCTCTCTCTCTGGAGGCTAAAGACCTTGATCAAACACCCAACATGAAAACTGGCATTTTCGCTTCCCTGCCATGTTCTGTAGGCCGTCAGTGTCAATGTAGTGTTAGATAGGTCCCTCCCACCTCCCCACCCCACCCTCACAAAAAACAAAATAAATAAATAAAACAAAGCAACTGAACCAAAAAAAAAAAGGGAAAACATATCAATGAACTCATCGATAATTGTTGCATTGAAATGGCTTGGTATGCTTCCGGGCTTGATTGATTATGCGTCTGTGGGTGTAGGCATTTTTTTTTTTAAGAGAGAGAGAGAGAGTTCCCATCCCCACCGTTTCCCGGGATGGTGGGTTAGTGATCCTGTGCCGGCCACATCACCAGAATGTACCTAACTGACCCTTAGACCACACCTGGTGACCTCGGTCGCTCGCTCCCATCGGGCAGTGAGATCACTTTGGTTCTGTCAGCCCGTGTGGGATGGTCACTCGGACTTACGTGGACACTGTCCTCTTGGACACAAGCACTTGACATGTCTTGCACACTTCCATGTGGACACAAAGCAGGCCTACCGTATTGACAGTCAAGTGGTTAAAGCGTTGGACTTTTAAACTCCGAGGATGCAGGGTTCAAATCGAATTCCGGTCACGGCAGAGCCTGAGTGCTAAAAGTTGGCGATTTTTCCGATCTCCCTGGTCAACATTATGTGCAGACCTGCAAATAACTGTACCCCCTTCGTGTGTATGTCAGTGCATGTAGAAGATCAAATACGCACGTATAAGATCCCGTAACCCACGTCAGCGTTCGGTGGGTTATAGAAACAAGAACATGATAAACACCCGGAATGTATTCTTCTGAAAGCGGAGTATGACTGTCTACGTAGGGGGGGGGGGGGGGGTGCGGAGGGGCGGGGGGGGGGGGGGGGGGGGGGGGTAAAAACGGTCAAAAACGTAATAGCCCACTTATGTGTGCGAGTGAACGTTGCAGGGAGTCGCAGCCCACAAATAAAGAAGTACAGTATTCACCTATCACACCCAAATACTTTGTTGGTTTAAACAATATTGTACTTGAATATGTCACAACAGAAATGCAGTGAATTCGACAGGAGAACAAGAACGTCTTTTTTTAACTCCTGTCGTAAGGGGCATACGTATACAGACGCAGCAAATACTGTGTTCCCAGTAAGCTGAAGTTAGATGTAAGCAATTAATTACCTATCATTGGACAATTGGTGTTTGAATGCTTTACTTAAACATGGCGATTATCGCTTAATTGTGTGTGTGATGGGGAGGGGTGTGTGGGGGATGTAGGGGTTGTGTGTGTGTGTGCGCGCGCGCGCGCGTGCGTGTGTGTGTGTGTGTGTGTGTATGTGTTTGTTTGTGAGCGATGGTAAAAGGTGCATGTGCCCACGAGTAAAGGGGTTAGCACGGAAATAGAATTGTGTGTGTGTGTGTGTGTGTGTGTGTGTGTGTGTGTGTGTGTGTGTGTGTGTGTGTGTGTGTGTGTGTGTGTGTGTGTGTGTGTGTGTGTGTGTCGTGGGTACATCGGTATGTTCCCTTTTTTGTTGCTGCTGCTGTTGCTGTTACTGTTGTTGTTGTTGTTGTTGTTGCCACTGCTACTGCTATTGTTGTTGTTGTTGCCACTGCTACTGCTATTGTTGTTGTTGTTGTTGATAATGACGATAAGAAGGGTGTAGTGCCACTGAGGCTTCACATTCCCCAACGATCAACCAAGCATGAAAGCCACATTCTGAGAAACCCAACCGGCCGTTCGTTCGACAGTGAGGGCGTGTGAATGAGTGGGAGGAGACTTAGGAAGCGATAAAAAGTGGCCGTGAAAGATTGTGTTCCCACCTTCTTCTTCTTCTTCTTCTTCGTTCGTGGACTGCAACTCCCACGTTCACTCGTAAGTACACGAGTGGGTTTTTACGTGTATGACCGTTTTTACCCCGCCATGTAGGCAGCCATACTCCGTTTTCGGGGGTGCGCATGCTGGGTATGTTCTTGTTTCCATAACTCATCGAACGCTGACATGGATTATAGGATCTTTAATGTGCGTATTTGATCTTCTGTTTGCGTGTACACACGAAGGGAGTTCAGGCACTGGCAGGTCTGCAGGTATGTTGACCTGGGAGATGGGAAAAATCTTCACCCTGAAGGGGGTTCAGGCACTAGCAGGTCTGCACATATGTTGACCTGGGAGATCGGAAAAATCTTCACCCTTTACCCACCAGGCGCCGTTACCGAGATTCGAAACCGGGACCCTCAGATTGAAAGTCCAGGGCTTTATCCACTCAGCTATTGCGCTTTGGTGGTAAAAGTGCACAAAGAATGGTTCTCTGCAGATAAGGATATAGTGCTAGGCTGTTCTTATATTCCTCCCAGGAGGATGTTTTTGGCATTGAACTGATAGAACAATGCATTATAGACAAACATGAAACACACATGATGATTTTTACATTTTGTTAAATGGAGACCTAAATGCTAGAACTGAATCTCAAAACTACTCTTTCAATGCAGACAGTACCGACTTTGAAGAAACACGTACCCCAGATTGTACCTTATTTCCAAGAAAATCACAGGATGGTCGAATGAATATGTTTGGTGAACAGTTAACTGAGTTGTGTAATATGTTTGAATGCATCATCTTTAGACTTGTTAAACAATGCTTTGATGGTAGCTGTACAGGTGTAAGTACAGTGGATTATTTTTAGTGCATCACTATGAACTATGTTCATCTATTAACGTTATGTCACTCATTGCGCAATGTTTTACAGAATCTTATCATCTTCTGGTAATAATGGAAGTAGAAATACAGAATCGTGTTGGTGTGTGTGTGTGTGTATCGGGTGTGTGTGTGTATGTGTGTGTGTGTGTGGTGGCCTGTCAGTTGAAAGCGGACTTGGCGTGGGAGGGGAGGAGGAGGGGGGAGGGGGTAAGGGGGGAACGGCAGAATTGGGGGGGAGGGGGTTTAGGGAAATTGCCCAATTCTGGACAGCAAAAGGGATCAGGTCAGGGCATGTTCGGCGCTGTCATCAGGGTCTCTCAATGGATGTGGACAGTTCTTTCAGGCCGATGTTTCCCAAGCGTATACAATGTCAGTATTGCGAACGCACGACACACACACACACACACACACACACCACCAACCAAAAAGAGGAACCCACTCGAACCAGTCACATGAGCATTCATCATTCATTCGTTCAACCAACCGAACAGAACTGGTAGTAGTAGTAGTACAAGTAGTTTCCACACAGGCCAAACCCACCCACCCACCCACATACCCACTGGCACCCCCCACTGAACCCCAGCCACCCGGACCATTCGCCTGCGCTCATCCGTGAAAACTGCTTTCACCCGGGAAATTCTACCTGGGGTGGGGTCCTCAGTCAGTGTCTCCAGAACCCCTCCACCCGACCCCCCGCCAACTCCCCCCCCCCTCCCCGAACCCCTCTGCCCCTTCCCACAGGTGAGCTCCTACAGGTGGATAATCATTTATGATAACATGGCGGCGGGTTCTGTAATGACACACTCGCCGGGCTCTGTCCCCCCTCCCACCCCACCCACACACCCACACACACACCCACACACACCCCTAATACCTCCCACCCATTGTTTTACCCCCCCCAGCTTAGAACAAAACAACATGGGCCGCGGCGCTCTTTTTATTTGTGCCACGCCGGGAGATAATCCTGTCAATTGGTGGACGGGCCTGGCTCTCCTCGTGTGTGTGTGTGTGTGTGTGTGTGTGTGTGTGTGCGTGTGTGTGTGTGTGTGTGTGTGTGTGTGTGCGTGTGTGTGTGTGTGTGTGTGTGTGTGTGTGTGTGTGTGTGTGTGTGCGTGCGTGTCAGTGTGTGTGTGTGTGTAGAAAGATGGTCTGATCGAGCGGAAAGCTTTCACCTTCCATCCCACCACGTCCCCCCCCCCCCCTGCCTCCCGATACCCGGGACCGCCACTTTGTAATTGAAGGATTAGGCGTGTTAAACATCCCCGGACATGGCTCATGTAGTCAGACCTCCCTCAGAATGGTACATACAGAGAGAGACACAGAGAGAGAGAGAGAGAGAGAGAAGAGTAAAAAATAATGAGTGAGAGTATGTGACAGAGGGGGGGGGGGGGGGGGAGGGCGGGGGTAGAGAGGGAGAGAGAGAGTGGGGAGGGGTATTGGTGACAGAATTGGAAAAAAAAAAAAAAAAAAAAAAGGAAAAACGTAACCGAACAGAAGAACAACGGGACAAAAGTGTCAAGGGCTTGACTCAAGTCACAACGCGCCCGTTGACCGATGAGAAAGAGAGAGGGAAGAGAGAGAGAGAGAGGGAAACACACACACACACACACACACACACACACACACACACAGAGAGAGAGAGAGAGAGAGAGAGAGAGAGAGAGAGAGAGCACTGAACACGGAACATTGAATACACAATATTGTTTATTGTACATCACTGAACATTCAATGCACAAACTTGTTTATTGTACATCGGCCATAGGCCCTTATACAAACAATGCGGATGGGTGTGCGTCTGGGCGGGGAGGGGGGGGGGGGCGGGTGTGAGTTGGGTAAGGGGGTCGGGGAATGGGATGGACGTAGCAGCAATATCAAAATCATAAACATATCAAATGCCATCAACAAGACGTTTGCTTCTGTTCATTGCAAAAAACAAACAAAAAAAACACACACAAAAAAAAAGAGACATTTCCACATATCAGAGAGACACAGAGAGAGTGGCGGGGTGTGTGTGTGTGTTGGGGGGGGGTGGCGGGTAATGGGGAGGGGGGTGGGGTCATTGTATCAGGTACTTGTACCTCAAGGTCAAACCTTATCAGAAATGAAGTACCTCAATTCCAAGGCTGGACATAGCTTGATTTAAAGCCTTTCAAGGAATTTCCGTTCGCTGCTGTAGATGTGTTTCGTGTGCATACACGTTTTATTGAGTACATGTACGATATTTTGAGAACAGACGTGTCCATTCGTGTACGCAAATAATTATATCCTATGTCGGATGTCGCGTGTGCATGTTTTCAAGATGACGGCTCTAAAGTAAATCAGATACAGTGAAAAAGGAAATGTAAAGAAGGAGTTTTGGTTCTCGGTGTGTCAGGGAATACCACGAAAAGCAGACAGTTAAGAAAATAAGTTAGTTACGAGTGAGTTACGAAAGTATGACATTAAGATATAATCACACACACACGTATGCACACACACACACACACGCACACACATACACACATACTCACACACACGCACGCACACACACACACACACGCACACACACGCATGCACGCACACACACACACGCACGCACACACACACACACACACACACACACACGCATGCACGCACACACACACACACACACGCATGCACGCACACACACGCACGCACTCACACACACACACACACACACACACGCACACACACACACACACACACACACACACACACACACACACACACACACACACACACACACACATTATTCTCCTCCTCAAGTCTCTAACTCACAAACTCATCCATGCCCCCCCAGCCCCTTCCCCACACACCCCAAACCACCAACTTTCAGAACCCTCCCCCCCCCCCCCCACCCCCCACCCCCGCCCCCCCCACCTCCACCCCACCCCCGTACCCCCCTCATCCCAGTTACAAATAAAAGATCATTAAGATTATAGAAACAGTGCTCTTAATTATGATAATCACTTAAATACTCCCAACCCCCATTGCACCGCCCGCACATAGCCACACCACACAATTATATGATGAATGATAGTCAGTTGTGTCCGACTATGACCATCAGAACATCAACTGCTGTCCCGAGTATCTGGGCTAGAACTTGATTATAGTGGAGAGTGTCTTGCACACGTTACATCCCCATTCTCTCGGCAAAGAGGGTTTTAGGACAGTGAGTCAGCGTTGAGGTGCTTTCCAAAGGCCAACTAGCCCCCAAGGCTGCAGCACTAAGAGCCAGTGCACTCTTGCCTCCTAGTTTGAGAGTCATAGTTCTTTAAGAAAAGACTAAGCTGTAAATGATTTCCCACTGCAGTGAAGAAATTCATTGGTTATACAGCCCATTATAAAAGCAATTTCCGGAATAAAGGGGAAGTATGCACGGTAAATGTTCTTTAGAACCAACCCATATCCCAGTATATTCGATCAAGATAATCACTTGGAATATTTTACAGAAAAAAAATCACAGATTTAGTTAGTTCTCGGCGAATCGGAACAGTGACCTTGAAAGGAACAAGTGGTTTCCTCAGTGTCTGCAGCGACCGCTTGTTTTTTTGCTGTAGGTGTGGAGGAGGAATTTTGTTTAATGTCCCGTCACGCATATCGGTGATTGAAGACATTTTGTTAAAGTATTTATGTATACATTTGAGTATTATCGGTTAGAAGGGGTGGGAGATGTGAATGAATGGAGGGTTGGGGGAAACTGGGCAAATAAGGGTGAAATGAGGGTGAAATTTGAAAAAAAAAAAATCTAAATACAATTACAGGAAATTACTTAAAGGACTTTGTAAAAGAGAAGTCGTTAAACTGACAAGCGAAACAACTGATAATGAATGCAAAAAGTAAAAAACATCAACGTTCTCAGTCACTTGTGAAGACACACTTTCGTGTACATAAGGCTTCATCAAGCTACAGTCAAAAATTATATGCTTAATTGTCAGGTTACTAAAGCATATGCACTTGACATTAGAACAAAACTTGGTCCGTAATGAATTTGATAATAGTCTGAGAGTTAAACTCAGAATTGGTCTGCGAATCGGACCAAAGTCTGAGAGAGTCAAATGACGAGGTTTTAGACTTGAATTTAAGCAC
>NC_134883.1:28295161-28297661 GCF_041734735.1 Babylonia areolata | reverse complement strand
CCCCCCCCCCCCCCTCCCCACCATCACATGCATGCACAGAGAGAGAGAGAGAGAGAGAGTGGGGAGGAGGAGAGTGAGGGGGAGAGGCGAAGACAGAGACAGAGACAGACAGATAGAGACAGAGAGAGATACTGCAACAGGGACACATACACAGAAAGAGAGAGAGAGGGAGGAAGAGAGAGAGAGAAGAGAAAGAGAGAGAGGGGAAGGAAGAGAGAGAGAGAAGAGAGAGAGAGAGGGGGAAAGAGAGGGAAGATAAAGAGAGAGGTGGGAGAGAGAGAAGAGATAGGACAGACAGACAGACAGACACAGAGACAGACAGAAAGAGATGACAGACAGACAGACAGAAACAGACAGAAAGAGAGGACAGACAGACACAGAAACAGACAGAAAGAGAGGACAGACAGACAGACACAGACAGAGAGAAGACAGACAGACAGACAGACAGACAAATTCACCAATTTCAATGACAGGGCCTCCACCCTGTAAACATGTAACAGGTCGCTTGGAAAATAGATTAAAAGAAAATCTTTAGCTGGATGCGATATATTCTTCTCAGCGTTTCAGTGAATAAAAGCATGCATTTTGCTTGAGAGAGGGAGAGGGACGGAAACACACACACACACATACACACACACACACACACACACACACACACACACACACACACACACAGAGAAATTCACCAATTTTAATAATTTGGGCTTCCACTTTGGAAACATGTAACAAGTGGCTTAGAAACAAAATTAAAGGAAATCAGATATCATAGACTGGCAGCGATACATCTTTCTCTGTTGTTTCAGTGAATGAAAGAGGAACATTGCTAGAAAGAGAGAGAGGGGGGTCGGGGGAGGGGGCAGAGTGAAAGAGCGAGAGAGAGAGAGAGAGAGAGGAAGGGAGATAGACTGAGAGAGAGAAAGAAAAAGAGAGAGAAAGAGAGAGAGGTAGAGAGAAAGAAAGAAAGAGAGGGTGAGAGAGAAGAGAGAGAGAGAGCGGGAAATAGAGAGAAAGAAAGAAAGAAAAAGACAGAGAGAGAGGAAGACAGAGAAAAAGAGGGAGATAGAGAAAGGTAAGCAGAGATAGAAAGAGAGAGAGAGAAGATAGAGAGGGACAGAGAAAAGAGAGGGAGATAGATAGAGTGAGTGAGTGAGAGAGAGAGAGAGAGAGAGAGAGATTCAGATTTCAGATGATTTATTCATCTAAGGCCATAGCCCCATATGAACAGGGGGCGATAACAGATTAACATGCGTCACTACAACTATGTAAACACAATAAGCATAACCAGATGCCAAAACAATATTAGGATACTAGTGTTTCTCTCAGCTGAAGTGCTCGAAATAAATACATAGCTAAACTGTATATTGTTTCATTATCAATCGAACACCAAAAAAACACAACGTTTTCATAGCAAAACAAACGAATACACCACTTGCAGACAAAAATGAAAAAAAGTTTCGGTGGCGCTCTGATGAGAGCAGCCCGAATTTCACACAGAGACGTACAATGTGACAAAAGCGGTTAACAACACAATAAAACTCAAAACAACAAAACACAACATAAGATGTAACAACAGGTAACAACCGAGGACGGATTTTACACGGATCAAACACACAACACAACACATCACAACATCACACACACACACACACACACACACACACACACACACACACACACACACACACACACACACGGCAGGTAACTTAGAAACGACAAATGGAACATTCCACAGATCAAACGAGGCTTGCCAGCACTCACTGAGTTGGCCAGCAGAAAGGGGCTCGCTCAGGGCAGATCTACCCGTGTAGTAAGTACATGTAGGTACAGGAAAGTATATAGTATAATAGGCAACAAGCACATAGGTCTGGCCTGTCCACTCACGACTGGAGCAGAAGAAAAGAATATAACAACAGGTACTCGTTCCTCTGACGGCCAGGTACCGACATTGTACAATAGAAACAACAGCCAACATGTTCTGGTCCGGAACACTGCCGGAATTCCACCCACCCACCAAATTGTCCGGAGGGATAAGGGAATAGAAAGCGTTCGACCGGACGATCGCCCCACCCACTCACCCACCCACCTACCTACCTACCTACCTACCTTCCTGCCTGCTTGCCTACTTGGCTACCTGTTTGCCTGCCACGTAGACTGACCTTTTGTTTCAGTCACGCTTGGACGGATCAGCGGAAAACAACGACCTGGGTGGAAATTTCCGTTGTTGAAAGAAGTCTTTTCTTTTACCTCTTATTACGCTGAGTTCACATGTTAGACGAATGTACGTGTACAACAGTGTTGTAGTTTCGAAACATTCACATTGACGTAAGGTATGATAAGGCTGAATTGTTTTGTTTTTTTTCTTCTTGCTTTTTTATTTTTTTTATTTTTCTAAATTCTTATTTTAGTTTCAGTTTCAAATAAAGTGTCAAAGTATACGGACTTATCCTAATACGCCACACCACATTAATTTTGCTTCATGAATTTTTTGTTTTGTTTTGTT